>NW_022630123.1:393076-420988 GCF_010909765.2 Amblyraja radiata
GTGAATAACAGCCCGTGAAATCCGGCCCGAGGCTGGTCGACCCAACGCAAGGCCCGATCCCAAGAAGGTCTTTGTGGCCAAAATCTACCTAAACATAAACTTATCCAACTTAAACTTAAACTTACCAAAAATAGCTGTTTCTAAGATGAACTCCTGAAAACCTATACCTAAAGTCGGACAGAGTGAAACACGGAAACTGATAAAATGCTGCAGACTGATCAGAGTAGCATAGCATGCAGAACAAAGAGCTGGGAGATGGTATACCCGTCTAAATGGAAGAGCATAAATGCGAAAGAAAGACATAAGGAGAAAACCCTCCAGGAAAACCCAGAGGTCCTTTACGCTGATTACGCCCAACATTAAGGGCATAGGAAGAAGAGTAACCTAATATTCTTCACCAACTACATCAATCCATGGAGAGACACTCTAATCGAAACATACCCACATGTCCACGGGAAGGGGATTGGACGTGGGGGCAGACTAAAAGTTGCAAAGACCAAAGCCTGGATACAGACGATCCCCGCCTTACAATTTCCTACTATCAAAAAGGCAAGATCATGATACAGGGAAACTCAGAAAACTTGGACTCTTTTGAAGAGGTCTTCCCCCTCCTAAAAGAGAAGGTAAATGAAAAAAGGACCAATAACCACCAGGATAACTTTGAGGATAACTATGAAGATGACAGTCCACTAGAGACAATTGCTGCCATGGCCATCTCTACCCATCCTACACCTCACAATTCAGACCGCCAGCTGAGAGAGAACCTGGCTAATCTAGAACTCGAGTTCACGGAACTTAAACAAGCGCAGGCCGGGCAACTCTACCAGCTGAAAGAGGACTTCAAGCAGTTGAGGACGAAAAATGATAACACCACCTCTGAGATGAAGAGAACCCTGGAGGAGCTGAAACAAGAAAACGGTGCACTCCGTGCCCAAATAACCAAAATAAAGGAGGACATGAATAAACAGGAAAAATAATTTGTCAAGCAGCTCCATAATGTCAGGGACATTCACCCAGAAGTCCAAAAAAAGACATGAAAACACACAGAGTCCAGCTGCTGCTCGCTTTCCCATGCCTGATCCGACCTCTCTGAGCTGAATTCAGCCTACCAATGCAGCATTAGTGGACACCCCTTCTGCTACACAGCTTGCCCCAGGTACACAATCAACAGGCAGCCCTCACCCTAGCCTCACCCAACTTCCTGCCCCCCAGTCTGAAGAGCAAAACCTCAAGGTGGTCCTACTGACTGATTCCAACGGGAAGTTTCTGTACCCCCAGAGGCTGTTCCCAGGTCGCCAGGTACATAGATACATAGAAAATAGGTGCAGGAGTAGGCCATTCGGCCCTTCGAGCCTGCACCGCCATTCAATATGATCATGGCTGATCATCCAACTCAGTATCCCGTACCTGCCTTCTCTCCATACCCCCTGATCCCTTTGGCCACAAGGGCCACATCTAACTCCCTCTTAAATATAGCCAATGAACTGGCCTCAACTCCCCTCTGTGGCAGAGAGTTCCAGAGATTCACCACTCTCTGTGTGAAAAAGTTTCTTCTCATCTCGGTCCTAAAGGATTTCCCCCTTATCCTTAAGTTGTGACCCCTTGTCCTGGACTTCCCCAACATCGGGAACAATCTTCTTGCATCTAGCCTGTCCAACCCCATAAGAGTTTTGTACGTTCCTATAAGATCCCCTCAATCTCCTAAATTCTAGCGAGTATAAGCCAAGTCTATCCAGTCTTTCTTCATGTGAAAGTCCTGACATCCCAGGAATCAGTCTGGTGAACCTTCTCTGCACTCCCTCTGCGGCTATAATGTCCTTCCTCAGATTTGGAGACCGAAACTGTACGCAATACTCCAGGTGTGGTCTCACCAAGACCCTGTACAACTGCAGTAGAACCTCCATGCTCCTATACTCAAATCATTTTGCTATGAAAGCTAACATACCATTCGCTTTCTTCACTGCCTACTGCACCTGCATGCCTACTTTCAATGACTGGTGTACCATGACACCCAGGTCTCGCTGCATCTCCCCTTTTTCTAATCGGCCACCATTTAGATAATAGTCTGTTTTCCTGTTTTTGCCACCAAAGTGGATAACCTCACATTTATCCACATTATACTGCATCTGCCAAACATTTGCCCACTCACCCAGCCTATCCAAGTCACATTGCAATCTCCTAGCATCCTCCTCACAGCTAACACTGCCCCCCAGCTTAGTGTCATCCGCAAACTTGGAGATGTTGTCTTCAATTCCCTCATCCGGATCATTAATATAAATTGTAAATGACTGGGGTCCCAGCACTGAGCCTTGCGGTACCCCACTAGTCACTACCTGCCATTGTGAAAAGGACCCGTTTACTCCTACTCTTTGCTTCCTGTTTGCCAGCCAGTTATCTATCCACATCAATACTGAACCCCCAATACCGTGTGCTTTAAGGTAATAGTCAAAAGTTGCAGCACCACAGACCAGGCATTGAGGGTCCTGAGCAAAGACACCATTGGGAGCCCGCAACACGTCGTGATCTATACAGGCACGAATGACCTGCGCACCTTACGCCATCGTACTGCTGGGGCAATAACAAGGATGACAGAAAAGGCCAGCAAAGAATTCCATGAATCGAGGATTGTGATATCTACCCTGCTGCCCAGGACGGATACCCCACCCCATGTGATCCACGATACCAACATGGAGATCAGCAGAGGATGTGCCACCCTCCCTAATGTCAAATTGTCCCACCACTCGACCATCGGTATATGGGACCTCCATGATGGAGGACATCTAAACAGACAGGGGGTGAGGGTCTTCGCAAAGAACCTCAAATATACTGCCCTGGGACGTAACCTTCCCACCCCCTCGATCAATGGGAACCCAAGAGGCCAATCTGGACTCCTTCTCCCCCACTATGTCAGGACCAACCGCCAAACCGTGAGGAGACAGAACAGCCCAGTCAGGGCCGCCCGTGCGCCCAGCTCATCACTCCAGCCACAGCCGCGGACCACCTCGGAGATGGGAGAGATCAGGCAGCTGCTGCGCATCTAAGTTCCCACCTACTATGGTAACAAAGGATACAAATATATAAACAGTCCCTTCCGAGTGACTGATAAAAACAGCATATGATTGCACTGAATTAATACTGTTGATATTATTGATATGATTGCACTAAATTAGTACTGTTGATATTGTTGATATGATTGCACTGAATGAGTACTGTGAATATTGTTGATATTAATATTAATACTGTTGATATTGATTATGAATATAGTTATTATTACTAGGTGGCAGTATGAGTCTGCCTTACCATGGCATATAACGCTGTACCTAACATTCCCCAACTATAGAAAAAACTAGTGTTTTTGCACCTGCCCCACAAAATAGGTTTTATTTAAACTAAAAAAAGAAGAGAATATAAACACAAAATAAATGAATTCATTCCATGTAGGCTGCTGGAATATCCAGGGTCTCTACTCTTCAACCTTCGGGATGAAGACTGGGAACCCTGAGTTCCTAACGGCTATAGAAGACACTGATATAATGATACTAACAGAAACATGGCATCGAAAGGATACGTTCATTCACTGTCCCTCAGGGTACCATGAAGTCATGGTGCCCTCAGTAAAGACTACTGATATACATAAGGGCGGAACCTCTGGGGAGGGGGGGGGGGATCTTGGTGTGGTACAAATAAAAACTAGACAGTCACATTACATCAATAAAACAGGGGAAATCACATATATGGCTGAAACTGGATTAGAAACATTGGGATAATTGGAAAAGATATATATCTATGTGCCACCTACATACCCCCAACAGAATCGCCATATTTTGAAGAGGATATATTTGAAACTCTCCACAGGGAAATCAATCATTTCCAGGCCCAGGGAAATGTGCTACAATGTGGAGACCTGAATGCAAGGACCGGATGTGAACCCGATTCCATAGACCCACAGGGCAACAACCATGTGTTCGGTCAAACCCCCTGGTACGTCACACCAAGTATCATTAACCGAAACAACCTTGACTGTGAAATAAATAAAAGTGGTAAAGAGGTAGTGCATCTCTGTCAAGCCTTGGGCCTGTACATAGTTAATGGTAGGTTCAGAGGAGACTCATTGGGAAGGTTTACATATTCCTCAGCTCTTGAGTCTAGCGTGGTAGACTACGCAAATAGTGACATAGACCCCTGCACTATCAGTGCATTCACTGTTAGGCAGCAGTCCCCTCTTTCAGACCATAGTCAAACCAACGTGTACCTAAAATTTTCTGTTCAAACTAAAAACGTAGAAAAGGAACCCAGTAAGCTGCATAAACTAAATCAGCCTTACAAATGGGTTTCAGATAGTGGAGATAAATTCATCATGGCCCTCAACTCACGCGATCTCACATATAAAATACTGAAATTCAAGACAAACCCATATGAGACTACTAGAGATGGTGTAAACATCGCTATAAATGACATCAATATGATCTTTCACAAGGCAGCCATCAAAGCTGACCTGGTGAAACAGAAGAGAAAATTATCAAAAAACACAACCATGAAAAATGGTTCGACCATGAATGTAAAAGTGTCACAAAAAACCTGAGGACAATATCGAACCAAAAATACAGTCAACCAAACAACCCAGACTTACGTATTAGATATAATTAAACTCTTAAAAGGTATAAACACACGATTAGGAACAAAAGACAAAACTACACTCACAAGAGACTTGAAGAAATTGAAAATTCCATCAATCAAAACCAATTTTGAGATATGTGGGATAACCTGTGCACAACAAAACTACAAACACTACCAATTCTAGACGGTGATATCTGGAGAGCACACTTCTAAAATCTATATAAGGACATACCAATAAATAAAATAAACTCAAATTATTCCCATATCAAAGTAAAACTCCAAACACTAGAAATAGTAATTAAAGATTATCAAAACCCTCTTGATTCCCCAATTACCTTGGAAGAACTGACCATAAAAATAAAATCTCTCCACTCAAAGAAAGCCTGTGGTCCGGAGAGCATCACACATGAAATGCTCAAGTACAGCACTCCGGAGATGCAGGACATAGTGCTTAGGCTGTTCAACATCATACTACGATCAGGTTATTTCCCTGATATTTGGTGCCTAGGGCTTATTTCACCCATTTATAAGAGTGGAAACAAATTAGACTCAAATAATTATCGTGGCATCTGTGTCAGTAGCTGCCCAGGGAAGTTATTCTGCAGTATCATAAACAACACAATGCAGGATTTCCTTAACATACACAGCATTCTCAGTAAAAACCAAATCGGCTTCCTCCCAAAACACCGTACCACTGAACACATTTATACCCTCCACACCCTCATTGAAAAACATGTACACCAAACGAAAAATAGGAAAATATTCGCCTGTTTTATTGACTTTGGGAAAGCATTTGACATGAAGGGCTCTATTACACACTCCTCGGCTGTGGTATATGAGGAAAGGTATATGACCTTATCAAATCAATGTATTTGAATAATAAATGTGGCGTTAAAATTGGGGACAAACGCACTGATCTCTTCGCCCAGAGAAGAGGCGTCCGGCACGGCTGCAATCTGAGCCCGACACTGTTTAATGTATATATCAACGATTTGGCAGTAAAGTTGGACCAGTGCACAGCGCTGGGCCTCTTTCTTCTGGACGGAAAGGTAAAATCCCTGTTTCATGCGGATGACTTGGTTCAGCTGTACCCCACAGAACAGGGACTGCAGCAACAGTTGGACCTACTTGATGAGTACTGCCTAAATTGGGCCCTGGCAGTAAATCTAAAGAAAACCAACATCATGATTTTACAGAAAAGACCCAGATACCAGGAAGATAAATACAAATTTACTCTCAATGGTACTTTTATCGAACACACTACGAGCTATACTTAACTTGGTCTAACTATTTCAGCATCAGGGAACTTCAATATGGCAGTGATGCACTAAAAGAGAAAGCTCGAAGTGCTCTGTATGCAATAAAAGGACGATTCTACAACATCCAAATCCCAATTAAAATCTGGCTTAAAATATTTGACAGTGTAATGCAGCCTATTGCGCTTTATGGTAGTGACGTATGGGGTCCGCTCAATCACCATAGTTATAGTAAATGGGAAAAACAAACAACGGAGGCCCTGCATGCGGAATTTTGTCGGAACACCAACAGTATCCAAAGGAAAACACCAACAAACGCATGTAGGGCGGAACTAGGCAGATACCCACTGATAATAAATATCCAGAAAAGAGCACTAACTTTTTGATATCACCTTAAATCTAGCCCCCCAGATACCCTCCAGTTTAAAGCCTTTCAAACACAAGAGGGGAACCCAGAAACGTGTTCCCTGTGTCAGTTGGTACTGAGACTAACTACCCCTATTCAGTTAAACCCTATCCAGTTAAACCCTGCCCGGCCCCAGATCAATACTGGCCCCCAATCACCAATTAGAGTGAACCAAATTATCAAACAATGTAAAGAAACGTACTTGGAACATTGGGATAAAGAAACCAAAAGCCAAAGCAGATTAGAATGTTACCGTTCGCTAAAAAGAGACTATAAATTGGCAGACTATCTTTCAACTGTTAGAGACATAAAGCAGAGACAGACCCTCATCAAATACAGATTAAGTGACCACTATTTGGCAGTTGGAAAAGGAAGACAGAAGAGATTCTGGCAACCAAGAGAAAACAGAATATGCGGCCACTGTTTGACAGATGAGGTTGAAACAGAAACATAACATAGAAACATAGAAATTAGGTGCAGGAGTAGGCCATTCGGCCCTTCGAGCCTGCACCGCCATTCAATATGATCATGGCTGATCATCCAACTCAGTATCCCGTACCTGCCTTCTCTCCATACCCTCTGATCCCCTTAGCCACAAGGGCCACATCTAACTCCCTCTTAAATATAGCCAATGAACTGGCCTCGACTACCCTCTGTGGCAGAGAGTTCCAGAGATTCACCACTCTCTGTGTGAAAAAAGTTATTCTCATCTCGGTTTTAAAGGATTTCCCCCTTATCCTTAAGCTGTGACCCCTTGTCATGGACTTCCCCAACATCGGGAGCAATCTTCCTGCATCTAGCCTGTCCAACCCCTTAAGAATTTTATAAGTTTCTATAAGATCCCCTCTCAATCTCCTAAATTCTAGAGAGTATAAACCAAGTCTATCCAGTCTTTCTTCATAAGACAGTCCTGACATCCCAGGAATCAGTCTGGTGAACCTTCTCTGCACTCCCTCTATGGCAATAATGTCCTTCCTCAGATTTGGAGACCAAAACTGTACGCAATACTCCAGGTGTGGTCTCACCAAGACCCTGTACAACTGCAGTAGAACCTCCCTGCTCCTATACTCAAATCCTTTTGCTATGAAAGCTAACATACCATTCGCTTTCTTCACTGCCTGCTGCACCTGCATGCCCACTTTCAATGACTGGTGTACCATGACACCCAGGTCTCGCTGCATCTCCCCTTTTCCTAGTCGGCCACCATTTAGATAATAGTCTGCTTTCCTGTTTTTGCCACCAAAATGGATAACCTCACATTTATCCACATTATACTGCATCTGCCAAACATTTGCCCACTCACCCAGCCTATCCAAGTCACCTTGCATTCTCCTAGCATCCTCCTCACAGATAACACTGCCCCCCAGCTTAGTGTCATTCGCAAACTTGGAGATATTGCCTTCAATTCCCTCATCCAGATCATTAATATATATTGTAAATAGCTGGGGTCCCAGCACTGAGCCTTGCGGTACCCCACTAGTCACTGCCTGCCATTGTGAAAAGGACCCGTTTACTGCTACTCTTTGCTTCCTGTTTGCCAGCCAGTTCTCTATCCACATCAATACTGAACAACCAATGCCGTGTGCTTTAAGTTTGTATACTAATCTCTTATGTGGGACCTTGTCGAAAGCCTTCTGGAAGTCCAGATACACCACATCCACTGGTTCTCCCCTATCCACGCTACTAGTTACATCCTCGAAAAATTCTATAAGATTCGTCAGACATGGTTTACCTTTCGTAAATCCATGCTGACTTTGTCCAATGATTTCACCACTTTCCAAATGTGCTGCTATCCCATGTTTAATAACTGACTCTAGCAGTTTCCCCACCACCGATGTTAGACAAACTGGTCTGTAAATCCCCATTTTCTCTCTCCCTCCCTTCTTAAAAAGTGGGGTTACTTTTGCTACCCGCCAATCCTCACGAACTACTCCAGAATATAAAGAGTTTTGAAAGATTATTACTAATGCATCCACTATTTCTGGAACTACTTCCTTAAGTACTCTGGGATGCAGCCTCTCTGGCCCTGGGGATTTATCGGCCTTTAATCCATTCAATTTACGCAACACCACTTCCCGGCTAACCTGGATTTCACTCAATTCCTCCAACTCCTTTGACCCGCGGTCCCCTGCTATTTCCGGCAGATTATTTATGTCTTCCTTAGTGAAGACGGAACCAAAGTAGTTATTCAGTTGGTCCGCCATATCCTTGTTCCTATAAATTTGACAAAACAAGGAAAGCATACTTTGAAAAACTCAGTGTGGCAACCCCTGATTTTAAAGAACTAGATGATACATCAAATCTAAGAATAATCCTTGGCGAAGGAAATACGGCACATCTTGGTGCACAATACAGCATCACATAACCTGAGAGACGGCGAATGACCAACGTGCACATATGTACGCACACACTAATCGACATTAACTAACACTAAGAAATTAATATTGATTTGCTAAACTTGCGATTGTGTTTCAAATATGTATGTCATGTTTTATACTTTGGCAATATAACAATGTTTTTTTTATAATGCCAGAGAGAGAGAGAGATATTGGGGATAAACGCACTGATCTCTTCGCCCAGAGAAGAGGCGTCCGGCAAGGCTGCAATCCGAGCCCGACACTGTTTAATGTATATATCAACGATTTGGCAGTAAAGTTGGACCAGAGCACTGCGCCGGGCCTCTGTCTTCTGGACGGAGAGGTAAAATAGTAAGAAATAGTAAGAGAACTTACCAGTTTGAAGTTTGATCTGTATTTTATGAGGAGTTACGATGAGGGTATTACGTGAAGAACCCGCTCAGTGCGCAGGCGCGGCATACTTCCAAGCAGCGGTGTGGAATCACAGATAGACACAGTTATTTTGAAGTAAACATAGTAAAGATAAGGAGACATCAATTTATTCGTTTGATCCATATAATGAGGGTGGGAGCGGAGGGCACGTAATACCCTCATCGTAACTCCTCATAAAATACAGATCAAACTTCAAACTGGTAAGTTCTCGTTTAATCTTACTGTTTTACTTCGGAGTCACGTGAGTGACTACGTGAAGATTTCAAAGCTCTGTGATTTCAAACCGTGTAACAGTTTCATTTCACTCACTGCCGAAGTTCTTGAGGGAGGAAGTGTTATGGTAATGAACCAATGAGTCTATTTGTAGAAAAACACAATGGTATTTGTTAAACAATAACAACAAAGAATTAAGTTGCTCCCCTGGGCTTAAATTAAATATTTGCAGTTCGTAAATCTTTACTGCAAATAAACCAGGTTTTGCCAACGGCTTATTATACAATTTCTGAACGGTCTTTTCCCTTCCCACCATCCTGATGTAGCCAGGATGTGGTCTATAGGCATGTCCATTCTTTAGCCGTCGACATGGATGCTGCCCTGGTGGAATAAAATTTGTACATGTTAGTGTTTATCCCAGCAGTTTCTAGCACCTGCTTGAGCCATCTCGCGATGGTTTGGCTCGTACCCCACCATAAGGTTTTTGTGACTGACCCACAAGGCTTTTCATCTCCCTCGAATATTCTGGTTGTGTCTATGTAGGATAGTAGGTGGGTCATGGCACATAACCGTGGTTCTGGTGGGTAAGCCACGACTGGATTAGGTGTTCCTGGTCTGCTCTGTTTGACCAGTCGCTGGATAACGACAGATCTGGTCCGGAGCTGTGATCATGTTGTCCAGTCGCAATAGGTGTAGTGACTGGACCCTCTGAGCGGATACAAGTGCCATCAACATGAGCGTCTTTAGTGTAGCTTGCTCGAGGCCGGGGGATCTGGCTGGTGGCCATTCCCAGAGATATGTCAGGACCACACTGATATCCCAAATATGAGTATACCTGGGCTTAGGGCTTGATATTGTAAATGCCCTTCATCACTTTTACCACCAGTGGATGGGATCCCATCGCCTGTTGTCCTGGCGCTGGTTTGAGATAAGCAGAAAGAGCACTCTGCGCTGTGTTGATGGCACTGTAGCTGATCCCTACATCGTGGTGTAGATAGGCCAGGAACTCCTGTATGTTGGTGGCTGTAGCTGTTGCGTATGTTGTCCCTGTTTCCTGGCAGTACTTCTCCCTTTTTTGATGCTGGTTAAGTACTGCCTCTTGGTGGATGTTCGAAGGGATGCCGACATGGTGGTGATGGTTTGTTTGGACAATCCCAGTTCCAGGTAATGTCTGTTCAAACTTGCAACCCAGGCGTTTAATTTTCTCATGGCATGGGTGTTTAGCTTACCTGGTAGGTAAGTAGCTGATAGCCAAATATGTCTTTTGACACACCATTGCCAAATCATGTTGACCAATTTGTCGCATGATAATGATTTTATGCCACCCATATGGTTAATATAAGCCATCACCGTAGTATTTATCAATTTGTAACCGAACATGCAAGTGCTGCATATTAGATACATATGCTTTTAAACCATAAAAGGCGCCCAACATCTCTAGATAGTTAATGCCCAGTGTAAGTAGTAATGATGACTCTAGGTTAGTCCATCTACCACTTGTGCTGGATATGGAGTTAGTCGCTCCCCAGCCTTGAGCACTTGCATCTGTTTGAATAACTAAAGTATGGTTAGTGATAAAGATAGGGCTGAAACTATGCCAAACGTTTTCTGCCCACCACTGTAGCTCTGATATTGCTTCAGTGGGTAAGTTCATGACACGATCATAGTGACCTGTATGTCGTTTTATTGCCCGTACCTTTGCTCTCTGTAATTTTTTTGATAGTGCAAAGGTCCGAATTGTGTAGCCGGAAATGCTGCTACCATTTCCCCAATTATTCTTGCTACTTGTCGAATAGTTGGTCGCTCGTTGACCATTAATTTGTTGCATGATTGTGCTAATTCAACCATTTTTGCGTTTGGCAAGGTAACAGTCATATGGACTGAGTTAATTGTGAAGCCCAGGTAGTCCATGATAGTGGATGGTTTCAACTTAGATTTATCTGGATGTAGGACGAACCCCAGAGTTTCGAGGAGCTGTTTTGTAGCTGATACTTCTGCCACAGCCAATTCCATCGTTTTCCCTACTATCAGAATATCCTCCAGATATGCCATGACAATATGTTTTTGTTTTCTTAGTATTGCCATGGCTGGGTTCAATATTTTGGTGAATAATCTTGGGCTGAAGTTAGCCCATAGGGCAATGCTTTGTACCATCCAGATAAATTTTAGGTATCTGCGATGATCCTTGTATATGGGTACTAGATAGTAAGCATCTTTAAGATAAATGCTTGCCATGAAGTGTCCTTTGGAATTCAGTTGTTTGGCAGTAACATATGTCTCCATTTTGAAATGTATATTCTTAACAAATTTGTTTAGTGATGTTAAGTCAATGATGATGCGACAGCCACCATCTTTTTTGGTTGTAGTGAATATATTCGATACCAATTCCAAAGGTTCATGTTTGGTCTTTTCGATTACCCCCTTTGGTTAAGTCTCACCAGTTCAGCTTGTCCCTCACATTTCTCTTTGACGGAGGGAGAAATACCCTTTGGGGCCATTGTTGAACTGGCGGCGTTTTTTCTGACATGAATTGTATTTTATATCCACTAATGCTGTTGAGTATATACTTGTCACTCGTGACCATACCGCATGCTTCTTTAAACAAGTATAATCTCCCCCCTGTTAATAAAGCACCATTATTCTCTATATGCTGGTAGGGACCAGACCCACCTACCTCCATGGTTATTGGCGATTCTGTTTCTTAATTTTCCTGAAGATTTTGTTCTGACGTGCTGGCGATGTTGGGGGGAGGCGCATTTTCCAGAGGGTCCGCGGCGGGCCCTGATCTAAAAAGATCTTTGGGGATAATGTGCGGACCCCAAGCGTTCACCAGTCCCATATTGCGGACGTCGACTGGTGGATGCCGTGGGGTGCTGCCGCTTGGGTATCGGAGGTCTTGGTTTGCTCGTCCCGGGGCCTGCCCTCATTAGGCCGAAGGTTTTTGATGCTTCCTGCATCTCCTTCAGTTTTGTATTGAAATCTTTCCCAAATAGCAGCGCGTCCGTCTCCGCAGCTGGGGCTTTACACAAGCCAGCAAATTTGGGATTGAGGGCAGGTCTTATGTTTCCCTCCGGAGATTGTTGATCTCAAATTGTGTGGTACACATTAATGCCAGCACATCCTGCTGGCAGGTATCCATCTCCGTGGTCTCCACGGAACGAGCAAAGGCTGTGATGGCCGACGTCAGGAGCCTTAGGATCCGCTGTAGCTTGAGTTCTTGGGTCCGGATGTGTGACCCACATGCCCCCAGATTTGGCTGTTGACACTTTTTACTTTGAGGGCCTCACAGTTTTCTGGTGCTGTGTGTTGTTTCAGCACCTCAGCGAGCACCTTTTCCAGTAATGGTTGATGCCGGCCGCCATTCTTGGTTCCAGCGGTGCTCCAGCCCGTGGGGTTGCTACAAGCGGTCCATCACACCCAACAGCTCTTCATGTTTCTGCACCCCTGGCATACTCCCGAATTCGTCCGCCTGCCCCTGTTCCAGACCAGCCCAGCCCTGGTCACCAATGCTAGCCTCCAGTAATGAGGGAGCAGAGGGCAGTGTACAGAACACTGTGGAAGGGCTGTCTGACCTCCCTCCGCGAGAGCGCTCTTTCTGCGCATCTCGCTGGAGCTGCTCCAATAGCTGTTGGATGCAGCTCAGGCGGCTGTCTCTCCTCCATTTAGGTGGAGACATGTCCCCGTCCGACGAATCGGACGCCACCGGCCGGATGCCTGTTCGGATGGCTAGACATCCAGCCCGCAGTTCAGGCACTAGCGGGACTGGGCTCGGCGCGGTGATGGGGATAGCGGGGCGCCCGGTAATTGTTCCTACCGCCTTCTTCTGGAGCTTTTGTGCCTTGTAGTAGCGAGAGCGCCCCTCAAGCAGCGCGTCTCGCAGGCACCTGCTCCGCGAGCCGCTCCAGCGGCTCTCTCTCCCCCCGTGCGGGTGGAGAGACGTCCCGTCCGACATCGGGAACATCTGCCGGATGCCTCTCGAGTGGCTATGCATCCAGCCCGCTGCTCAGGTGCTAGCGGGCTGGCCTCGGCACGGTGTCGGGGAATTACGGAACACCGGGTAACGCTCCTACCGCCTGTTGCTGCCCCCCTCCCCGACGGGAATACGTTCCTCCTTGAACGGGGGACAGTTTTGTACCAGAGCCTTTTTCTCTGCCTGTAAAAAACACAAGCAGAAAAAGGCTCAACTGTAAAGGAAAACCCGACCTCAGGGTACTCACCTGACGGTCCGGTTCATTCTGTAGCGGGAGAGCCTATTACCCGTGGCAGCCGCTGTTGCACTGCTGGCGTAATGTCGCGCCTGCGCACTGAGCGGGTTCTTCACGTAGTCACTCACGTGACTCCGAAGTAAAATCCCTGTTTTATGCGGATTACTTGGTTCTGCTGTCCCCCAAAGAACAGGAACTGCAGCAACAGCTGGACCTACTTGATGAGTACTGCAAAATAGGGCCCTGGCAGTAAATCTAAAGAAAACCAACATCCTGATTTTTCAGAAAAGACCCAGATGCCACGAAAATAAATACAAATTTACTCTCAATGGTACTTTTATCGAACACACTATGAGCTATACTTACCTTGGTCTAACTATGTCATCATCAGGGAACTTCAATATGGCAGTGAATCCACTAAAAGAGAAAGCTCGAAGAGCTCTGTATGCAATAAAACGAAGATTCTACAACATCCAAATCCCAATTATAATCTGCCTTAAAATATTTGACAGTGTAATCCAGCCTATTGCGCTTTATGGTAGTGAAGTATGGGGTCCGCTCAGTCACCATAGTTATATTAAATGGGAAAAACATACATCGGAGGCACTGCATGCGGCATTTTGTCGGAACACCCTCCGTATCCAAAGGAAAACACCAACAAACGCATGTAGGGCGGAACTAGGCAGATACCCACTGATAATAAATATCCAGAAAAGGGCACTAAATTTTTGAAATCACCTTAAATCTAGCCCCCCAGATACACTCCAGTTTAAAGCCCTTCAAACACAAGAGGGGAACCCAGAAAAGAGTTCACTGTGTTAGTTGTTACTGAGACTAACTACCCCTATTCAGTTAAACCCTATCCAGTTAAACCCTGACCGGCCCCAGATCAATACTGGGCGCCAATTACCAATTAGAGTGAACCAAATTATCAAACAATGTAAAGAAACGTACTTGGAACATTGGGATAAAGAAACCAAAAGCCAAAGCAGATTAGAATGTTACCGTTCCCTAAAAAGAGACTATACATTGGCAGACTATCTCTCAACTGTTAGAGACATAAAGCAGAGATAGGCCCTCACCAAACACAGATTAAGTGACCACTATTTGGCAGTTGAAAAAGGAAGACAGAAGAGATTCTGGCAACCAAGCGAAAACAGAATATGCGGCCACTGTTTGACAGATGAGGTTGAAACAGAGGTGCACTTCCTCCTAAAATGCAATAAATTTGACAAAACAAGGAAAGCATACTTTGACAAACTCAGTGTGGCAACCCTTGATTTTAAAGTGATACATCAAAACTAAGAATAATCCTTGGCGAAGGAAATACGGTGCACAATACGTAACATCATGCCATAACATGAGAGTCGGTGAATGACGAACATGCACATATGTACGCACACACTAATCGACATTAACTAACACTAAGAAATTAATATTGAATTATTCCAAGTTTATGTACAGCGATATATCTATCCATGCACTGTATACTTGTATTTATACTTATGCATTTCAAATATGTATGTCATGTTTTATACTTTGACAATATAACAATGTTTTTTTTTATCATGCCAATAAAGTTTTTAAATTGAAATTGAATTGAATTGACAGAGAGAGAGAGAAAGTGAGACAGAGAGAGAGAGACAGAGCGAGGGACAGAGAGAGAGAGACAGAGCGATAGAGAGCGGAAGAAAGAGACAGAGAGGGAGACGGAGATAGAGGGAGTGAGATAGAGAGACAGTGAGAGAGAGATACAGAGAGAGAGGCAGAAAGAGAGGGAGAAACAGTGGGAGAAAGAGACAGAGCGAGAGAGAGAGAGACAGAGAGAGATAGACGGGGAAAGTGAGTGAGGCGCAGAGAGAGGGAGAGAGAGTGAAAGGGAGAGAGATAGAGAGATGGCAACCCCTGACTTTAAAGAACCAGATGATACATCAAAGTCAAGAATAATCCTTGGCGAAGGAAATACGGCACACCTTGGTGCACAATACGTAACAGCATGCCATAACCTGAGAGACGGCGAATGACCAACATGCACATATGTACGCACACACTAATCGACATTAACTAACACTAAGAAATTAATATTGAATTGCTAAACTTGCTATTGTGTTGTACTGCTTACAGCTTCAAGAACGTGTAGCAATCAAAAAGGCCTATTGCAAGTTTATGTACAGGGACATACCTATCCATACACTGTATACTTGTATTTATACTTATGCTTTTCAAATATGTATGTCATGTTTTATACTTTGGCAATATAACAATGTTTTTTTTTCATGCCAATAAAGTTTTTATATTGAAAAAATTGAATTGATAGGGAGAGGGAGACAGAGAGATACAGAGACAGAAAGAGGGAGTGAGTGAGAGCGAGAGAGAGAGAGAGAGAGACAGTGTCAAGTCTTCTAATGTTTTTGTGCAGATTCCCCGCTTGAAAGGGATCATATTAATGATCTGGATGAGGGAATTGAAGGCAATATCTCCAAGTTTGCGGATGACACTAAGCTGGGAGGCAGTGTTAGCTGTGAGGAGGATGCTAGGAGACTGCAAGGTGACTTGGATAGGCTGGGTGAGTGGGCAAATGTTTGCAGATGCAGTATAATGTGGATAAATGTGAGGTTATCCATTTTGGTGGCAAAAACAGGAAAGCACACTATTTTCTAAATGGTGGCCGACTAGGAAAAGGGGAGATGCAGCGAGACCTGGGTGTCATGGTACACCAGTCATTGAAAGTGGGCATGCAGGTGCAGCAGGCAGTGAAGAAAGCGAATGGTATGTTAGCTTTCATAGCAAAAGGATTTGAGTATAGGAGCAGGGAGGTTCTACTGCAGTTGTACAGGGTCTTGGTGAGACCACACCTGGAGTATTGCGTACAGTTCTGGTCTCCAAATCTGAGGAAGGACATTATTGCCATAGAGGGAGTGCAGAGAAGGTTCACCAGACTGATTCCTGGGATGTCAGGACTGTCTTATGAAGAAAGACTGGATAGACTTGGTTTATACTCTCTAGAATTTAGGAGATTGAGAGGGGATCTTATAGAAACTTACAAAATTCTTAAGGGGTTGGACAGGCTAGATGCAGGAAGATTGCTCCCGATGTTGGGGAAGTCCAGGACAAGGAGTCACAGCTTAAGGATAAGGGGAAAATCCTTTAAAACCGAGATGAGAAGAACTTTTTTCACACAGAGAGTGGTGAATCTCTGGAACTCCCTGCCACAGAGGGTAGTCGAGGCCAGTCCATTGGCTATATTTAAGAGGGAGTTAGATGTGGCCCTTGTGGCTAAGGGGATCAGAGGGTATGGAGAGAAGGCAGGTACGGAATACTGAGTTGGATGATCAGCCATGATCATATTGAATGGCGGTGCAGGCTCGAAGGGCAGAATGGCCTACTCCTGCACCTAATTTCTATGTTTCTATGATTCATCCACCCCGAAATGATGAACTGGAGTTCACTCAATGACCAAACACTTATTTTCCATTTTTTTCCCCTTTTTTATTTTGGCAGATTCAGCAATTAATTTACAGTTCCACTTGATTTATTGCTTCAGCCATTACTTTGAAGGCATTTGGATGTTGTAGGTCTTAAGGTATTTAACAGTTCAGTCTTTTAGCAGGTGCAAAACCGGATGCCAATCGGGTGCTGTAGATAATCAGTCCTGCATGCCTTTGCTGGCGATCACGGCAGTTTTTAGGACAGTCTCTTAGATTATATTGTTCAAGTTTTAGCCGCAAGTCAACTTCTCTCGCGGGCCTGACCGCTTTTCTGTTCACGGTCGGGCTGACTCTGATACCGATCGGGCTTTCTCTGTTTTCTCCCCCCACCGGGTTGACTGTTCCCGGCTGGGCTGAAGACTCAGCCTCTGTCTGTGGCTCTCTGGATCTGTCCGTGGCCTACACGGTACTAGGCCATCACCTGACGTCTGTGGCTGCTACTGGGTCTGGCCGTGGGCTACACGGTCCTCTTGTTGGTGGCATATCTGGACCTGTCCGTGGCCTTCACGGTACTAGGCCCCCACCCGACGTCTGTGGCTGCTGCTTGGGATTGGCTGTGGGCTGCACAGCCCTGGATACATTCCAGGTAAGCCGACACTGTGCTTGGTGACCCTTACTGCCCCTGATTGTTTTCCCAGCTCTTCCCTGAGCTATTGCTTCCCGTTCCTACCCTTTTTCTTTTTGGCGCCAATTCAAAACCATTTGGCTTGGTGCTGTTCCACTTGTTTCCAAATACTACTATTTTTAACTTTTGTTTTCTTGCTGGCCTTGTTCTTATCTTCGTTCTTTTATCCTCGTCGCCAATTGTTGTGTATTCGGATGCTTTGAACAGTCTTGAATAAAGGCTCGGACACGGGAGGAATCATACAAGCTTCTTTTCTGCAGGACGCACCTCCAGTCACCCCATGCTCATGCGTACTTGCCCAAGACATCACAAGACACCAATTACGTATCCTAATTATCCCATACCTAACACTTCCCCCTTTAACTCCATTTCATCGGTGCGGTATATGCTCTTTTCCTGCTATTGTGCCCTTGTGATTTTAATTTAGCATTAGTCCTTTCATTTCAGTTTGACTTGACACCTCCCACTCGATCTTCCAATGGAACCACTTGGGAGATCGACGCTTTAAAGTCAAACTTTTGAAGTCTAGGTTTGAACTTGGTCTCCTGATGCATTGCTGTCTTGTTCTTCTACTGAAAGTAAGACAACCAGCCGCCTAACATCCCTGTGAACAATCGTGGCTTGGATCCTCTCCTTCCCCTGAGTGGAATGCCTTGTCCTTCCTTTCAAAGCCTTTGTCAGAGGAATGGAGTAACTTGGAAAGATCCGTACATTAACGACTCTCGCGATGCCTTTGCGGGCTGGATTGGAGCTGGCGACTCTGCCCAGCTTGATTGCCCCCCTCAGTGCATTTTGGTTACTTAACCAGACAATGTCTCCGGCAGTGACATTTCTCTGAGTGGTGTGCCACTTGTTCCTTATAAACAAGTTAGGACCAGCGGGTTGGCTCCAGCTCTTCCAAAACTTGTTCACCTCTGACTGCATTGTTCTAAGTCTTTTGTTGGGGTAGCTGGAAAAGTCAAAAGTCTTGATGTCTCCGCACTTAGATGGTCGGCCAAGCAGAAGAGTATTTGGTGTGATGTACCGAACGCAGTCTTCCCGGCTTTGTATCCTGGCGTCGATTAGACGTTCATTTGACAGGTTGGCTGGCATGTAAAATAACTGTCTGAAACTCACTATAACTGAGTGACGATTCTTTTCCAAAACTTTGGAGCGCTCTCTTCACAACACGCACACCAGATTCCGCAGCGCCATTTCTGTGTGGAGAATCAGCAGGATGGATTTTCCACATCCACTCTGTTCCATCTTTAGCTGCGTTCTCCTCCAAAGCTGCTCTGTCTAGGTTGTCCAAAAATCTATATAGTTCCTCTAAGACTGGTTTTGCGCCAATAAAATTGGTGCCTGGATCTGACCAGATCTTCTTGGGGAGCCCACGGATTGCTGTGAATCTTTGATAACCCATCAGAAACCCTTCACTTGATAAGGTGTTGACTAACTCTGTGTGGATGGCTCTGCTGGCGATACAGCAGAAGACAACTCCCCAGACTTTGAGTTTTACCCTCTTCTTGACGTCATCGTGTACGTGGTAGGGTCCAAAGAGGTCTACTGTTGTAAACTCAAAAGGAGCAGCAGGTTCAGTTCTTTCAGGCGGCAGATCACTCATTACTTGTTGACATTTCTTTGCATTTGCTTTCTTGCAGATTATGCAGTGATCAACGATTTTTTGAGCAATTCTCCTTCCTTTTATGACCCAAGCCTTTCTTCTCATTTTAAGCAAGGTCCCAGCCACTCCGTCATGACTCTCCCTGTGAGCCTCCCGAGCTAGCAGCATGGACACCCAGGCATCAACGGGCAGGATGGGAACAGCAACTTTATCCTCTTCAAAGCTCTGCACTCTGCCACCACAAACCATCACCCCAGAATATTGGTCTTTATAGGCTACCAATCGATCTGTTGTGGTGCTTGGGAAAGTTGTGCCCAATTACGCAGCACAAAAAAACTATTTTAGAGCATTTTCTCGTTCTCTTACTGTAATGACTCCTGTCAAAGAGATGGCCTCCCACTTTGGATTGTTTAGGGCTTTGTTCTTGCCAAGAAATCTCTTCGCTGCTCTCCAAATCCATGCGACTGTCTTGATCAGTCGAGTTAGAATGCTGAACCGCTTGACATCAACAAGGTTCTGAATAGCTGACCCTGCAGGTGGTCTCTTTGGGTTTGTTGGTTCCGGTTCTTGTTTCTCTACTTTGGCTCTTGATAGTGCTGCAACAAAAGCTTTCTTCTGTAACTTGTTGATGTTCTCTCTGGCAGTGGCAGCCAGTTCTTTAGCTGATTTCATTGGCGACTCACTCACAGGCAACACCAGGAACTTCGGTCCATTTTCCACTCCGAATACTGATCAAGGTATTGAGGGCTGGCACCTCTGGTGATTACATCAGCGATGTTTTGTGGGCCAGGAATCCACCGCCAGTCCTGAATGTTGGTGCTTGTTTGAATCTCTCCAATCCGATTGGCGAAGAATGTCTGAGATCCGTAGCTTTCTCGCTGTATTGCACCAAGGATTGTTTGGCTATCCACAAGATGATATCACTTCTCCACTTGAATTCGACTGTGTAGCTCGAAATCATTCCTTAAGCGTGAGGCGAACACTGCTCCGCATATCTCTGCTTTAACAGCGTCTCCTCTGTGGTCCAAGGGAGTTAACTTGGCCTTGGATTACACAAGTCTGACAATTGGGCCATGGTCTGAATCCCATCTCAGGTACACCAGGTAGGTGTGCTCACTTCCGTCCGAAAAGCTGATTCCCAAGGGTTCAGTTGCGGAGCAAGAGGGAGTCAGTGCCCTGACGCACTTGACTTTTCCAAGTTGTACATACTCTTCAAATAGCTTAATTGCATCCTCCCTGAGTCCATCTGAGAGTGCCATGTCCCATGTGTCTCTGACCGAACAGCTTCCCTCTTTTGCTTCTTGGAAAGCTCTGCGTACTAGAATCGCTCCCTTTTGCTTAACAGGAGCCACAATGCCGATGGGGTCATATAGCCCTGCTACCTGGCTGAGAAGCTTTCTTCTTGTTAGGGGATTTGGCGACTGAGTTTTGATTTGCTCTTGTAGAAGGCCTTGACCAAGCGGCATATTTTTCTTTCTCTTGGATAAATTGATTCCCACCATAACGTGGAGCATGTCCTCTTCAACAATGTAGCCCAGACCAAGTGCCGTGTTGTCATCATCATGCATTTGGTTTGGTAGGAACATGGACTTTGTTTTGCTTTTCTTTAAAGTATCACTGTCTTCCTTCCTCCCACTTTGGCCAGACAGAACCCAAGGCTTGAGCTCAAACCCACCAGCTTTCAGGATTCGTTCCACATTTGCTGTGGTGATTCTCAACTGGTCGAGGCTGTTGTGAGATGTGAGGATGTCGTCAACATAGCTGTCTTTCTGGAGTACTTGCTGCTCATCCTTGAGGTGGGTAAAATAAGGATGATTAGCAGTCTCACGCAATGCCAACAGTGCAATGCACCCCGCAGGTTTGTCTCCGATGATCACTTTTGTGATAGTATTCTCTCCCAGCTCCTCATCCTCGGAATCTCGCCAGAGGAATATGTGTAAGTGTACTTCATGGTCCTCCAACCAGACTGAGTTATACATCTTCATTATGTCTCCCAGAGCAGCATAGATTCCGCCTCTGAATCTGAGGAGGACGGCGCGAATTTGGTTGAGGACGTCTGGACCTTTCATCAGCAAATCATTTAAGCTGACACCATTGCACTTTTGGCTGCTGTTCCACACTAGTCTCACTGGGGCCGTGACAGAGTGGGGGTTTGGAGCAATAAGGTGACTCACATACCACACTGGTTCCTTCCAGTTTGCAATCATGTCTTCGGACAATTTGATTGCAGCCTTTCGGTCCACCATGTCGTTCACCTGAGCTGTGTGGGCACTTTTCCATTCAGGTTCTCTGGATAGCTGCCTCTCCGTCCTGAGAAATGTGGCTTCCACTGTCCTTTTATTATTTGGTAGAGAAGCTGGGTCTTCCAACCAAGGATAGCTAGCATGCCAATGTGGGTCTTTACTGTGACGGTCTCCTGTTACGTAGGTGAGGCCTCCTCTTACCACTTCGAGCTCTCTCTCTTCAGCAAGAGTCATTTCTTTTCCGCCTGGCTGGCAGATTCCACAGCGGCAACCCCCGCACTTTGGCTCGCATGTTGCTCCAATGCTATCACACTTCCGCCAAGCCAAGAAGTCCCGATTGGCGGTTGATGTACGTGACTTCTGGACTTTGACGGCGACCTGTCCGTTTGGTGAAAGTTCCTCTGCGGCTGCGTCAGTGAGCTCCTCATACTTTAAAGCAGCTGCTCTCATTGTTCTTGCGAAGTGTGTTTTGGACATGTGGGCTGACATGGTAAGCTCCTCCAACAGCTCAGGATGACAACCTCCAACAGTCTTTCCCAGTGGTCCATCCCACAGAATGAGATCTCCAACAGTTCTAATCCTCTGTGGCGCTAGCTGCCCTTCTCTATGACTTATGAGCAAATGTATCTCTTTTGGTCTCACAAATTCCTCAAGTGGGACGCCTGGAAAGAACTTTTGCAGCTGCTGTGGTGCCACATGTTTGTGAACATCTGCAATGCTGTCCAATCCATAACAAACTAACTGGTGCGACTTGAGTGTGCCCTTGGGAGTCTTCACTCGGATCTTTAGAAAGTAGCGCCTCGTCTCTACGTGGACCTTCATCCCCCCAACTCCATGGACGATACGCGTGATGTCTTCACAGTCTACTCGCAGCCTTGTGAGTTATGTAGTTGGTATCTGAAGCCAAGTCAATTAATGTCCCAACCTTTTGTCCAGCATTTGCTACGACCTCCAGAAGCATCATAATCACTGGATGCTCTTGCAGTCCACCTTCTTTTAGGAGGCTTGGCTGATGCTTTGCAGTGTTGAAGGCTCTTGATGCAGTGTTGGAGAACACATCTCGGCATTGTTTTCCCAACTCTGGTGGAAGTTTGCTGGACAACTCCTCCTGGTCCACTGTATATTTCTTCTTGCCTTTATCTTCCTCTTGACCAAATTTACTCCTTCTCTGATCCACACTGCTTTTCCTCATCTCATAATTGGGGCACAGATAAAAATGATGCTCAGGAGTCTGTTCATCCTTGCAGCTTTGATTTTTACACAGATATGCAGGTTTGCAGTATGAACCATCATCATGAACTTCAAGACACTTTTTGCATGCTCCCAACTTCTTTACTATAGCTCTTTTCTCTGTCAGCTTTAGCCCTCGAAACTGCTTGCAGAAGTACAGCTTCCTTTTATGCTTTACGTCACCACTGACTACACAACGTGTGTGGTCATTTCCTGACTTGGTAGACTTGGTTCTGGCATGTCTTGGTTCAGTCCGAGTTTCCTTTCTACTCGGCTCCTCTTCTCTCAGTTGCTCGAGCTGTTCGTATATGCTCTCCTGCTCTTTGAGAAATGATAAGAGACTGTCAAACCGTTGCTCTAGTGCCACAACATTCCTCTTATCAGCCACATAAACCAGCCATTCTTTTTTGTGGGTTTCTGGAAGCTTGGTTTCAATTGATTTTGTCATCAGTGGATTTTTAATAGCGCCTGTGTCTCCGAGATCGCTCAAGTCCTTAAGCGCCTTTTCCACAGCTTGAATTAATTCCACTATTTTACGTGGCTGATGTCCTCTGACAGGTGGGATTCTCTGAAACGCCTCCACTATCTCAATAGCAATAGCTGTTTGATTTCCAACCCGGTTCTCTAGGACACGAAAGATATCATCTGCAGTGTTATAACTTGTGAGGAGGAGGTCTCTTGTAATTTTGTCCTCCAGACTGTCCAGCAATTGAACCTTCTTCACCTCATTTGATCCAGTGGGTTCACCTTGCTTTTGCAGTACTTCCCAATCCTTCCTCCATCTATAAAAGTCACGCTTGCTTCCAGTAAACTTAGGAAGGGCCGTGGGTCTCAGTCTGATGGCTGGTGAAGGATAATTGAAAGCATTCGCCGCTTGTGCTAATCCTTCAGCGTCCGTCTTTATTCTTGCCTGTATGAAGTCAGCCTTCCTGGAAACCAGCTTGGGGACGAGAAGCTCGAGTGTTCTTAGGTGTTTCTGGAAGCTCTCTTGCTCATCCAGAGGGACCCAACGTTTCCACCGACTATACGTCTCCTTTGCAGTGTCTACCAGTTTCTGCAGGTGGTTAAGCATGAATTCATATGCTTCTTGGTTGCTATTTGATGGTGCGGTGGCAGCAGCAAATTCACATGCACCATCTGCTGTCTGTAGTGAGGTGGATATTTCAACATTTCCAAAGTTTGCCCATAGAGTGTCCTGGATGAGCCCTTTGACCTCTTTTAGTTCCGACTCACACTCCTTTGTAGTCTTTGCCAGGTCGGCTTTTTGCTGTTCAGTTAACACAGTTTCCTCATCTGCGTCCAGCTCCGCCTCCAGCTCTGCAATGAGTCCAGCCTCCACGTCGTCATTGGCTTCCATGACTTTTTCGGCCTCCTGCATGAGTTTGTTGAAATTGTTCCTGAGCTCCTCTTCAGACATTTCTTTATGGTTCCTAATGATGCTGTTAACAAGGCGAGATAATTTCCGTTCTGCTGTTGTCCTCTCCACCTTGAGCTGCTCAGCTGACTTTCCAGTAACTTCATCATCCTTGATTTAGCTTGACTTAACTGTCGCTCTTCCAGGTTTCCAGTCTCCTGGTTACAGCGGGGTTCACTGTCAAGTCTTCTAATGTTTTTGTGCAGATTCCCCGCTTGAAAGGGGTCTGATTCATCCACCACGATATGATGAACTGGATTTCACTCAATGACCAAACACTTCTTTTCCATTTTCCCCCCTTTTTTATTTTGGCAGATTCAGCAATTAATTTACAGTTCCACTTGATTTATTGCTTCAGCCATTACTTTGAAGGCATTTGGATGTTGTAGGTCTTAAGGTATTTAACAGTTTAGTCTTTTAGCAGGTGAAAAACCGGCTGCCATTCGGGTGCTGTAGATAATCAGTCCTGCATGCCTTTGCCGGCGATCGCGGCAGTTTTCAGGACAGTCTCTTAGATTATACTGTTCAAGTTTTAGCCGCGTAGCCAACTTCTCTCGCGGGCCTGTCCGCTTTTATGTTCACGGTCGGGCTGACTCTGATCCCGACCGGGCTGAAGACTCAGCCTCTGTCGGTGGCTCTCAGGACCTGTCCGTGGCCTACACGGTACTAGGCCCTCACCTGACGTCTGTGGCTGCTACTGGGGCTGGCCGTGGGCTACACGGTCCTCTTGTTGGTGGCTTCTCTGGACCTGTCCGTGGCCTTCACGGTACTAGGCCCCCACCCGACGTCTGTGGCTGCTGCTTGGGCTTGGCTGTGGGCTGCATAGCCCTGGATACATTCCAGGTAAGCTGACATCGTGCTTGGTGACCCTTACTGCCACTGCTTGTTTTCCTAGCTCTTCCTTGAGCTTTTGCTTCCCGTTCCTACCTTTTATCTTTTTGGCGGGGTCAAGGAAAGAGCGTTCACGTTGCGGCCCTGTTTCAACCAATTTTTCCACCACCACGCACAAGAAACACAAGGAGCACAAGACAGACACGATTGTGCAGATGCTGACAAGTGTGTTCAGCTCTGGCTGAACAACTTCTAATCTTGTGTGTGGACTCGATAAGAAGAAGAAGATTCTTTTTGGCGCCAATTCAAAACCATTTGGCTTGGTGCTGTTCCACTTGTTTCCAAATACTACTTCTATTTTTAACTTTTGTTTTCGATTATTCTTGCTGGCCTTGTTCCTTTCTTCGTTCTTTTATCCTCGTCGCCAATTGTTGTGTATTCGGATGCTTTGAACAGTATTGAATAAAGGCTCGGACACGGGAAGAATCATACAAGCTTCTTTACTGCAGGACGCCACCTCCAGTCACCCCCTGCTCATGCGTACTTGCCCAAGACATCACAATGCACCAATTACTTATCCTAATTATCCCATACAATACAATTACAATACAATTCAATTTATTTGTCATTTGGACCCCTTGAGGTCCAAACGAAATGTCGTTTCTGCAGCCATACATTACAAAACTAAAAGACCCGAGACACAACACAGTTTACACAAACATCCATCACATCGCTGTGATGGAAGCTAAAACAACGTATCTCTGCACTGCACTCTCCCCCACGATGTCAGAGTCAGAGTCAAAGTCAAAGCCCCCGGCTGGCGATGGCGATTGTCCCGCGGCCTTTAAAGCCACGCCGGGTGATGCAAGGTCGCACACCGTGTCTAGTTGTTGGAGCCCCCGGCGTGCGCTCGCAAAGTCCCGCGGCCATTCCAAGGCCCCGCTCAGGTGCTCTTCAACCCCGCAACTCGGGCGGGAGAAGTCGCCGTTGCGGAAGCCCCGAAAAGCGGTCTCCCAGCAGGGACCCGTGGGCTCCCGGTGCCGCCGTCCGCCAAACCCGCAGTTGCAGCCTCCGAAACTCCGGGGGTAGGGTCGCAGCAGCGTCCACCACAGCTCCACTCGCTCCGGACTCGGCCAGCCCCGTGACGGTGAGTAGTCGGCAGCTCCGCAGCTGGAACCCCGGGTCGTTCCTGTTGGAGGCCGCTCCACGTTGCAGCCCCAACGACAACGGAGACCCGACAAAGAAAAGGTCGGGTCTCCCGTGCAGGAGAAATATTTTAAAGTTACCCCCTCCCCCCCACCCCCCCACACACACACCCCAACAAATAAAATAACAACAACTACATAAAAACGAGACCTCAATAATAATAAAAAATAATAAAAACACAGACGGACTGCAGAGGCCGCTGACGAGATTCGCGCCGCCCACCGAGTACCATACCTAACACTCCTCCCCCTTTAACTCCTTTTCACCTGTACGGTATATGCTCTTTTCCTACTATTGTGCGCTTGTGATTTTAATTTAGTATTAGTCCTTTCATTTCAGTTTGACTTGACAGACAGAGAGAGCGAGAAATAAAGAGAAAGAGGGAGAAAGAGAGAGAGAGGGAGAAAGAGAGAGTGTCAGAGAGAGAGAGGGACAGAGAGAGAGAGTTAGAGAGAGGGAAAGAGAGAGATAGAGAGAGAGAGGCAGCGAGAGAGAGAAAGAAAGACAGAGCGAGAGAGGCAGACAGAGAGAAACAGAGAGAGAGCGAGACACACACACAGACAGACAGAGCGAAATAGAGGAAGAGAGAGACAGATAGAGAGACAGAAACGGAGAGAGAGATCACTGTATACTCGTATTTATACTTATGCATCTTAAATATGTACGTCATGTTTTATACTTTGGCAATATATCAATGTATTTTTTATCATGCCAATAACGTTTTTAAGTTGAAAATTGAATTGAGACAGAGAGAGAGACAAACAGACGGAGAGGGAGAGAAAGAGAGAAATACAGAGAAAGAGACAGAGAAAAGAGAGAGGAAAAGAAAGAATACAATACAATACAATACAATACAATACAATTCAATTTATTGTCATTTGGACCCCTTGAGGTCCAAACGAAATGTCGTTTCTGCAGCCATACATTACAAACAAATAGACCCAAGGCACAACATAATTTACATAAACATCCATCACATTGCTGTGATGGAAGGCCAAAAAAACTTATCTCTCCATGGCTCTCTCCCCCCCGATGTCAGAGTCAAAGTCAAAGTCAAAGCCCCCGGCGGGCGATGGCGAATTGTCCCGCGGCCATTAAAGCCACGCCGGGTGATGCAAGGTCGCACACCGGGTCTTGATGTTAGAGCCCCCGGCGCGCGCTCGCAGTCCCGCAGCCATTCCAAGCCGCGCGGGGCGGTGCTGTAAGGCCCCGCTCAGGTGCTCTTCAACCCCGCAACTCGGGCGGGAGAAGTCGCCGTTGCGGAAGCCCTGAAAAGCGGTCTCCCTCCAGGGACCCGCGGGCTCCCGGTGCCGCCCGCCAAACCCGCAGTTGCAGCCTCCGGATCTCCGGGGGTCGGGCCGCAGCAGCGTCCACCACAGCTCCACCCGCTCTGGACTCGGCCAGCTACGCGACGGTGAGGTGAGTAGTCGGCACCAGAGCCCCCGGTCTTCCTGTTGGAGGCCGCTCCTCGTTGCAGCCCCAACGACAACGGAGACCCGACAACGAAAAGGTCAGGTCTCCCGCGCAGGGAGAGATTTAAAAGTTACCCCCACCCACCCCCACCCCCCCACACACATACCCCAACAAAAATAACAAGAACAACATAAAAACATAAGACATAAAATAATAAAAACGCAGACGGACTGCAGAGGCCACTGCTGACGAAAGTCGCGCCGCCCACCGAAGAAGGGAGAGAGAGACAGAAATAAAGACAAAGAGACAGACAGACAGACAGAGAGAGAGAGAGAGAGAGAGAGAGAGAGAGAGAGAGAGAGAGAGAGAGAGA
>NW_022630124.1:0-113027 GCF_010909765.2 Amblyraja radiata
CCTGGATGTTCAGCTCCCAGCCTTGGTCGCCCTGGAGAAATGTCTCCGTGATCCCAAATATATCATAGTCATTAATAGTTATCCACCTTATTACGAATGCTCCTTGCATTGAGACACAAAGCCTTCAGGCTTGTTTTTACAACACTCTTACCCCTAATACAATTATGTTGAAAAGTGGCCCTTTTTGATTTTTGCCCTGGATTTGTCTGCCTGCCACATTTCACCTTGCTACCTATTGCTTCTACCCTCATATTACACCCCTCTGTCTCTCCGCTCACACATTTAAGAAACCCTTTCCCTTTAACTCCATCCTCGACTATCCCATTTGACACCCCACCCCCCTTATTCAGTTTAAAACCACCCGTGTAGTAGTGGCAAACCTGCCTGCCAGAATGCTGGTCCCCCACCTGTTAGGATGCAATCCGTCCCTTTTGTACAGTTCCCCCTTACTCTAAAACAGATCCCAGTGATCTAAGAATCTAAATCCCTGCCCCGTGCACCAGTTCCTCAGCCACATGCTCCAGTCAACTTGAGCGAGATTTTCTCTCATGCCCTCAAAGTTGGCCTTAACCCAGTTGTGCATTTTAACACGTGGACCCTCTCCGTCCCCATCCATAACTATTTTAAACCTAATCGAACTGTGGTCACTGGACCCAAAAGGTGAGTTTATCAGGGGTTCAGTGTGACTGGGTGTCCTGTGGGAGGGTGTGTTCAGTACAGAGGTGGGGAGGAGATGGAGGAGGCAGCAGGGATGGGTGACTCTGCTTCAGTTGACCAGGTGGAGGAAGGGAGTCTGTGGATCCCCTGATCACGTACCTGAAAGGAGTAAAGACATCGATCAAGGAGATAGCCATTGTTAACTGGTACCAGGCTGTGCCCAACCACCAGAACACCAGGGGCAAAGCTTTTTCTGAAAGAGACAGCAACACAACATTAGACAACGATGGTCCCCGATGCTTCCCATCAGTGGAAACGGAGAGAGCTCAGACTCTCCCACACGGAACCCACTGATACTGTGGAACCACGTCAGGCTGAGACACCTTCTCCCCTGCAGTGACCATCACAGAAAGTCCACCGCAGGTAGCAGAAGAACCCAGAGGACCTATAGGGCACCCGAGAAAAAATAGGTCGCAGGGATATCCAGGGGACAACAGCACTGATGGGGGTACTCCAGAGGCCACGACGGGACGAATGGCCTCCTTAAGTGTCCAGACTAAATAAACAGAGAGATTGCCTGGGTTGTGAATGGAAAGCAGCCCCCTCTGTCCCAGTCAATCTTATCCTTTATAACAAGGGGAATCAAATCTAGGAGCAAAGAGGTCCTTCTGCAGTTGTACAGAGCCCTAGTGAGACCACACTTGGAGTATTGTGTGCAGTTTTGGTCCCCTAATTTGAGGAAGGGCATTCTTGCTATTGAGGGAGTGCAGCGTAGGTTTACAAGGTTAATTCCCGGGATGGCGGGACTGTCATATGCTGAGAGAATGGAGCAGCTGGGCTTGTACACTCTGGAGTTGAGAAGGATGAGAGGGTATCTCATTGAAACATATAAGGTTGTTAAGGACTTAGACACGCTAGAGGCAGGAAACATGTTCCCGATGTAGGGGGAGTCCAGAACCAGGGGCCAAAGCTCAAGAATAAGGAGTAAGTCATTTAGAACAGAGACGAGGAAACACCTTTTCTCACAGAGAGTGGTGAGTCTGTGGAATTCTCTGCCTCAGAGGGCGGTGGAGGCAGGTTCTCTGGATGCTTTCAAGAGAGAGCAAGATAGGGCTCTTAAAAATAGCAGTCAGGGGATATGGGGATAAGGCAGGAATGGGGTACTGATTGGGGATGATCAGCCCTGATCACATTGAATGGCGGTGCTGGCTCAAAGGGCCAAATGGCCTACTCCTGCACTTATTGTCTGTTATCCCACAACCAACATTGGCAAAGATAGACACAAAAAGCAGGAGTAACTCAGCGGGACAGACAGCATCTCTGGAGAAAAGGAATTGGTGCCGTTTCGGGTCGAGACCCTTCTTCAGACTGATGTCAGGGAAAAGGGAACCAAGCGATATAGACTGTGATGTAGAGAGATATGGAACAAATGAATGAACAATATGCAAAAAAGTAACGATGATGAAGGAAACAGCCATTGTTAGTTGTCTGTGGGCTTGGTGTTAACGAATTATACAGACAATGAAACTCACCAATACGACAGTGAAACTAGTACAATGACTAAGGAGGGGGGAGGGACGGAGAGGGAGGGTTACTTAAAGTTAGAGAAATGTATATTTATTGAGCATGGGCGTCTGCTCATCACCACAATGCTGTGTGCGAGCTTGGCCACCATGTTGCACTACATTTCAAAAGCAACCTCGGTGCCACACAGCTGGGGAAATCTAAAGGAGATCCTATTCTTCCATCGCCCCAGTGACCCTGGAGCACAAACCAGGCCTCCCTTAGGTGTTACAACATGACTTCAGTCGGGGTCGAATAACCGAGCATTGACAGTCAGTCGTCCCTTGACTCTATGGACCTCTCGGCAACTCACCACTCATCTCAGTGACCCAGTCAGGCTGAGGGAACACACTAGAGTACCAAGCTGGAAGGCGGCTTCCTCCCGCACTGACTGTGGTCCTAGGCTGCACGAACAACAGAGCACTGGGGACCAGGCCTTGTGCAAACCCTGGGAGTTTAAGGAAGGAGCAGCGGGCTCTACCTCACCACTGGGTCCAGTATTAGCAGGGCACTGGTTGACTGGAGCAGAGTTTTGGGGCCATGGAGCACAGAAGAGGGAAGATTAGTAATGCAGGTACCTGGAGACAGTAGCGAGATCCAGCCCCACAGCTTGGCAAGGGGAGAGAATGATTCAGAGTAGGCCAAACCTGGGGTTGGGAAAGAAGAGCAAGACGTCAACAAAGCAAACTTCTCTCTCAAGGTTTACAATGTTCAAAGGGCCACGTGGCCCAATATTTCAGATTCAAATTCAGGGATTCAAAAACTTTATTGTCATTGTGCAGTGTACAAGTACAGAGACAACGAAATGCAGTTAGCATCTCACCCAGAAGTGGGAACACAGAATAATGGAACAGTAAATATATATATGTATATACTGTAGCAGTAGTGCAATTTCTGGGGAGGGAGATCAGTCACTGGGGGAAGGAGTGACCGAGGGGGGGGGGGATGACTGGCAATTACCAAGGACCCTCACCTGCCCCAGTAACGGACCCTCACACCCCACCCGCTCCATTTACCCTCCCCACCGTCAGCCCACTTACAAGTCCCTCACCCCGTTCCCCGTAACAGCATACAGTATGTACCCACCCCATGTCCCGACACCCGTGCCTTGTTATAGCCCACTCAACCTCACCCTTCCCCAGCAATGGGATGTTCACCCCCACCCCCAACACCCTCCACTCACCCACAAACCCCCCCCACACCCTCAACATCCTCCACTCACTCACCCTGTCCACACCTTAGCAACATTCCCAATTCACCCAGTGCCCACACCCAACATCTACCACCCTCCCACCCACCTTGTCCACACCCTGGTTACATCCGCCACTAACCAACCCACCTTGTCCATGCCCTAGTAACTGCCCCCATCCATCTGCCCCACCCTAGTAACATCTCCCACCCACCCTGTCCACACTTAGTAACATCTTCCACTCACCCACCTACCCAAGTAACACCTCCCACCCACTCATCCACCCACCGCAGTAAGTGCCCGCTCATCTGCCCCACTGCCCAATTTCATTCAATATTAAATCCCTAAAGCCTCTGTTCCAGCCCCAGCCAGTGTGTCCTCTCTCTCCCGATAGTGCAACGTGCCGCACGTAAGCTGTTCAGGATGAGGGACGTGGGATGTGAGATGATGAATGTTCCACCTACCCTGCAGCTCATCCTGGGAGGAGTAGCCAGATGTCGATGATAAGTAGATGTTGGAAGAAGTGGAAGGCGCTGTCAGTATCCCCATCCTGCCGGATGCTCTGTTTACTTTGTCTTTGTAGCTGTCCTCAAAGCTGGACGGCCCTCCGACTGCTGGATGCGAGATACAGGTTACCAAGGCAAGTCATCACAGGAAAATATTACAGCACCTCATATTTCGCTTGGACATCTTACAACCCAACAATATTATGTTGACCGCTCTAACTTCAAGTAACCCTTGTTTTCCCTCTCTCTCTCCATCCCTCCGCCATCCTAGCTCTCCGGCCAGTTTAACTGTCCTCCTGATTACATTTGATCTTTGGATGCTTCGTTGTCACCTTCCCCTAGCTAACAATGATCTATTCTACATTTTCTTAGAACTTCGTCCCCTTTGATCTCTTGTTTTCGCACCTTACCCTTCCAAATCTCCCTTTCCCCTGACTAAGTCTGAAGAAGGGTCTCGACCGAAACGTCACACATTCCTTCTCCCCAGAAATGTGTTTGACGGCACTGGGCCTGTACTCGCTGGAGTTTAGAAGAATGAAGGGGGACCTCATTGAAACTTACCGAAAAGTGAAAGGTTTGGATAGAGTGGATGTGGAGAGGATGTTTCCACTTGTGGAAGAGTCGAGGTCTAGAGTTCATAGCCTCAAAATTAAACAACGCTCCTTTAGGAAGGAGATAAGGAGGAATGTCTTTAGTCAGAGGATGGTGAATCTGTGGCATTCTTTGCCACAGAAGGCCTTGGAAGCCAAGTCAGTGGATATTGTTAATGCAGAGATAGATAGATTCTTGATTAGTACGGTTGTCAGGGGTTATGGGGAGGAGGCAGGAGAATGGGGTAAAGAGGGAAAGATAGATCAGCCATGATTGAATGGCGGAGTAGCCTTGATGGGACATATTCTGCATGGACTAATTCTGGTCCTATCACTTATGACCTTATGCTGCCTGTCCCGCTGAGTTACTCCAGCATTTTGTGTCTATCTTTAGTGTAAACAGGCATCTGCTGTTCATTCCTATAAAGGAAGGTATAATCCCTCGCCTCTCAGTAACTGCAGCTCGGTGTCGGTCACCTCCCACCACCAGGGGCCATCAGACCCCGACCCAGCAGTAACTGAACCATGTGTTACCACACACAGGCGGGATGGGCAAAGTCTCACTGCAGCTGTGCGGTGATCGCTGGTCAGCGCGGACTCGGTGGGCCAAAGGGCTTGTTTCCAACTAAAACTGAGATACTGTAGCACGAGTCTCCGACATGCACCAATGATCGCGTTACTTTAAAACAAGGAGAAGCCCTTAACCAGTCTGTTGGAGGGAAGGGTTAAGGCTTTAAGAACGCTGCCGTCAAAAGGTCATGAGTGATAGGAGAAGAATCAGGACATTCGGCCCATCAAGTCTACTCCGACATTCCATCATGGCTGAACTATCTCTCGCTCCTAACTCTATTCTCCTGTGTTCTCCCCGTAACCTCTGTACTAATGGAGAATCTATCTATCTCTGCCTTAAAAATATCCACTGACTTGGCCTCCACAGCTTTCAGCGGCAATGAATTCCACTGATTCACGACCCTCTGACTAAAGAAATGCGCCGGTGCCCTGCTTCCAAGCCCCGCGCTGCCCTCCCCGGACACGTACCGACGGGCTCCTGCCAGCCTCTGCTGCTGCCGAGGTGCTGAGAGTGCTGAGAGCGCTTGGAAGCGTTGCTGATGTTGCTGATGTAGCTACTCAGGCTGTTGACTGAACTGTTGGACGGCGAACCTTTAACGCCAGGCACAGGTCCCGGCCCCTTGCTGTTTGACCTTTTCTTGTGCAACCTGAAACGATAAAGGGCAACGATTTAGGGTGGGGGCAGACCAGGACTGCGAAAGAGAAGCAGCAACTTCTGTGAAATTGGCACAGCAATCTAAAACACATTGTGGGTAAAGATTATAACCATAGAAATAGGTGCAGGATTAGGCCATTCGGCCCATCGAGCCAGCCTCATTCAATATGATCATGGCTGATCATCCACAATCAGTTCCTGCTTTCTTCCCATATCCCTTGATTCCGCTAGCCCTAAGAGCTCCATCTAACTCTCTTCTGAATGCATCCAGTGAATCGGCCTCCACTGCTTTCTGTGGTAGAGAATTCCACAGATTCACAACTCTTGTGACATTAGTGACATCTCACATTAGTGAGTTGTGACATTATTGCTATTGAGGGAGTGCAGTGTAGGTTCCCCAGTTTAATTTCCGGGATGGTGGGACTGACATATGATGAAAGAATGGGTCGACTGGTCTTGTATTCACTGGTATATAGAAGGATGAGAGGATATATATTGAAACATACATTTTTTAGAGGACAGTTACAAAAAAAAACGGCCTAATCCTGCACTGATTTTCTATGTTTCAGACTGAGATTCGGAAGAAAGATCTCACCCTGAAATGTCACCCATTGCTTCTATCAGAGATTCTGCCTGTCCCGCTGAGTTCCTCCAGTATTTTGTGTCCACCTGCGGTGTAAACCAACATCCGCAGTTACTACACTTTAAATCAGACTAGCTGGGTCAGGGTAGAGGTTACAGGCACTGTGGTTGAGCAGTGCTCAGGTTTCCAGATGCCAGGGTGTAAGAAGATTTTAAACATCAATGACACAGGAGGCCATTCAGCCCATCTGTGCCAGTCAGGCTAAAACAACCCTGTCCGACCGCCTGCCACCCTGCAGGTCACGCACCGCAATACACGGCCAAGCGTGTTGAAGTTTCACAGCAGCATCCCCTCTGTCCATTGTGACCACATCACTAAATATTCATTCATCGTACACATAGCCACTCACAGACAACCTTTTGGGTCGGCACTGTGGCGCAGTGGTAGAGTTGCTGCCTCACAGCACCAGAGACCTGGGTTTAATCCTGACTACAGGTGCTGTCTCCCTGGTCCTCACACACTCCAAAGATGTACAGGTTTGTAGGATAATTGGCTACTGATAATTATAAATTGTCCCTAGTGTGTGTAGGATAATGCTAGCTTGTATGTAGATGACCTCCTTCGACTATGTTGAAGACTAGCTACGACTAACTTCGGGAAAATTGGACACCAAATAGTGGAGCGTGAAGACGATCTCCTTCGATTTCCTTCGACCTCCCTTCGACTATAATGAAGACTATCCTCGATTACCTATGACGAGCATGCCGACCTACTACGATCTACTACTAAACCTACGAGTAAAAATAGTATCAATTTTTTCCATGCCAATATTTTTTTAATCACGGGCAGTTTTTAACATATTGAAAAAAACGCCGCGACCTAGCCGAGGCCTCGAGTACGTGGAGACCACTTTCGAGCATGAAGGAGAGTTACGAAGACCTCATACGACCTTGTGACGACCATGCTGCGAGTATGAGTCGAGGGCAAACTCGCCAGAACTCACAAATTAGGTCTCCCAAGTGGGACAGGCCCTTTAAGGGTTTGTCCCACTTTTGCGATATTTTTGGCGACTGCCGGCACCCGTCGCAGACGCAGCAGGTCGCTGAAAATTTTCAACATGTTGAAATTCCAGCAGCGACCAGAAAAAGGTATGACTCTTCGGGCGACTACTCACGACCATACTGGCGTCATGTGTCGACATGTCGCGGCATCTCCCCTTCCCATTCCCACACTGACCTTTCTGTCCTCGGCCTCCTCCACTGTCAGAGTGAGGCCACACACATATTGGAGGAAGAGCACCTCACATTTCACTTGGGCAGCTTATGAATGGTATGAACATTGATTTCTCCAATTTCAAGTAACTCCTGCATTCACTCTCTCCCCCACACTGGACATCCTACTAGTTCCACTGTTCGCATCCTTGAATCCCTGTCGTTATCAGCTCTTCCCCAGCCAACAACGGGCCATTGTGGGCTCCACGCTTCCTTGGTCATCTGTTGCCGGCCTCAGTTTGTTCTGGTTTTTTCCTACCTCTCATTCCGTCCCCCCTACTTTCAATCTGAAGACAGGTTCCATCCTAATTCCCCAGAGATGCTGCCAGACCCGCTGAGTTACTCCAGCACTTTGTATCTCAGTATCGATCAGCATCTGTAGTTTCTTTCTACCCAATCAGGGTCTCACTCTGTCTGACAGTTATTAGGGAGTTAGCATTCGCTTCCAGTTGATCTTTGTCCTTTTATATCGCTAAGCTGAACAAAATGTTGACACCACCACTGAACACCTTTCCCTGCTGACTATCCTGCTACCTTCCTAAATCCATTCCCCAAACTAAAATCAAAAATGTTCTGCTTAAGACTTATTCCAGGGATCAACCTGGGTGATGATCCAGTCTGAGACAACGGTGTCAAGGAGATGGAGAAATATGGAATAGAATAGAAAGATGGAATCAGGGCACAATGCACTTGCCCACCATTAGAATAATGCTGCACCATGAACTGCCGAGAGCAGGCATCTTAAAGCTGACAACAGCTGCCTGGGCCCCAATAACAAACAGAAGTTGCGATTCGTCCTTCATTATGGTGGCGGCCTTGCCGAGACAACGCTACACCCCACGCTGCCTTGGCAAGGCCACCAGCACTTCAAGCACCTGTCACACCATGGCCACTCCGCCTTCTCCCCTTACCCATCGGGCAAAAGGTGTAGAAGTGTGGAAACGCACACCTCCAGATTCAGGGACAGTTTCTTCCCAGCTGTCATCAGGCAACTGAACCATCCTACTAATATCTAAAGAGCAGTCCTGAACTACGATCCACCTCATTGGAGACCATCGGACTATTTTTGATTGGACTTTACTGGCTTTATCTGGCAGTAAACGCTATTTACCTTATCATGTACACTGTGAATGGCTCGATAGTATTCACATAGTCTTTCCGCAGACTGGTTAGCACGCAACAAAAGTTTTTTACTGTTCCTCAGTACACGTGACCAACAAACTAAACTAAAAGATGGCAGCAGAAATCTCACAGGTAGGTGTATGAAGGAACTGCAGATACAGGTTTATACCGGATAAACACAAAAAGCAGCAGTAACTCAGCGGGGCAGGCAGCATCTCTGGAGAGAATGAACAGGTGATGTTTCGGGTTGAGCCCCTACTTCAGACTGAGAGTCAGGGGAAAGAGAAACGTGAGATAGAGACGGTGATGTAGTGAAATATGGAACAAATGAATGAAAGCTATGCAAAAAAAGTAACCATGATAAAGGAAACAGGCCATTGCTAGCCGTTTGCTAAGTCAGAATGAGAAGCTGGTGCGGCTTGGGTTGGGGAGGGATGGAGAGTGTCGCTTGACAGAGCTGGGAAGGGAGGGGGGAAGAAGTTTATTTCACACGAGGAAGGAATATCATGACTCACTCACTCTCTCTCTCTCCTTCTTTCCCTCCTCAAGGAACTGCAGATGCTGGTTGATAAAAAAAGTCACAAAGTGCTGGAGTAACTCAGTGTGTCAAGCCACTCCCTGGTCACGTTCCCTCCAACATCCCATATGAGCCCATCAACCGAATGGCTTCATCAACAACCTATTGGCACGGCAACACTGTCCTTGGCCTATGGAAGATATACACATTCTATCATCCTCCACCTGCAATTCCAAGCAGGAAAGAAGATGCTGTTGGAAATTTCCTTGAGCTTTTGTCCAGAACGGGGACTGCGGCGGGACATCCTCACCGTAGCACCACCACCCCGAGCCTCAGCCCGAGCACAGCACTGAGTCTTCCGCACTAACTGTGAGCAAAGAGAAAGACAGTGTGAAGGGCAACCCTGCATTGGGCACTGGCATCCTGCCTGCTGGCCCAGAGAGGGAAGGGGACACATTGCTGTCATCCTACACACCCTCCCTGCACATGGCAGGGCACATGGTATTGGGGGTAGGGTGCTGACATGGATAGAAAATTGGTTGGCAGATAGGAAACAAAGAGTAGGGATTAACGGGTCCCTTTCATAATGGCAGGCAGTGACTAGTGGGATACCGCAAGGCTCGGTGCTGGGACCGCAGCTATTTACAATTGATATCAATGATTTAGATAAAGGGATTACAAGTAACATTAGCAAATTTGCAGATGACACAAAGCAGGGTGGCAGTGTGAACTGTGAGGAGGATGCTATGAGAATGCAGGGCGACTTGGACAGGATGCGTGAGTGGGAAGATGCATGGCAGATGCAGTTTAATGTGGATAAATGTGAGGTTATCCACTTTGGTAGCAAAAACAGGAAGGCAGATTATTATCTAATTGATGTCAAGTTGGGAAAAGGGGAAGTACAACTGGATCTGGGGGGTCCTTGTTTATCAGTCAATGAAAGTAAGCATACAGGTACAGCAGGCAGTGAAGAAAGAGAATGGCATGTTGGCCCTTTTAACAAGAGGACTTGAGTATAGGAGCAAAGAGGTCCTTCTGCAGATGTACAGGGCCCTAGTGAGACCACACCTGGAGCATTGTGTGCAGTTTTGGTCTCCAAATTTGAGGAAGGACATTCTTGCTATTGAGGGAGTGCAACGTAGGTCCACAAGGTAAATTCCCGGGATGACGCGGCTGTCATATGCGGGTGGGCTTGTATACTCTGGAATTAAGAAGGATGAGAGGACATATTATGGAAACATATAAGATTATTATTAGTTTGGACATACTAGAGGCAGGAAACATGTTCCCGATGTTCGGGGAGTCGGGACCAGAGGACCAGGGGCCTCAGTTTAAGAATAAGGGCTAAGCCATTTAGAACAGAGATGAGGAAACACTTTTTCACACAGAGAGTTGCGAGTCTGTGGAATTCTCTGACTCAGAGGCCAGTTCCCTGGATACTTTCAAGACAGAGCTAGATAGGACTCTTGATAGCGGAGTTAGAGAATATGGGAAGAAGGCAGGAACTGGGTACTGATTGTGGATGATCAGCCATGATCACATTGAATAGGGATGCTGGCTTGAAGGGCCGAATGGTCTATTCCTGCACCTATTGTCGGGGAATCTACAACTAGGGAACAGAGGCATAGGTGACAGGAGAGGGGCAATCTGAGGGGTAACCATTCCAACAGAGAGTGGAGAGGACATGGAACGAACTGCCAGAGGAAGTGATTTACTGTGTTTAAAAGACGTTTGGTAAGGGATACGGATTGGAAAGGTTTAGAAGGATATGGGCCAACCTCAGGCAAATGGGAGCATGGATGAGGAGTAGGGCTGAAGGGCCTATTTCTCTGTTTTATAACTCTTTCAATGGAGGGTCGGTGATCTGACACATTAATGGTGTCAGACCTGCAAAGCCTACAACGCCTCTCCCATTTTCATTTTGGACTTCCAGCATCTGTGCGTTTTTGCTTTTCAATCGCCTGGCGCCAGCCAGCACCTGCTGCAGGGCCAACATCGCCTCCACTCAACATGTGAGGCTGGGCCCAAACAGCAGATAACATCTCAGACAACACAAGCAACAGGCTACACAGGCTAGAGTCAATTTACATGTATACCAAGCCAATTAACCTACAAACCTGTTCGTCTTTGGCATGTGGGAGGAAACGATATGTCTCAGAGAAAATCCACGCGGTCACGGGGAGAACGTACAAACTCCATACAGAACAGCGCCCGTAGTCGGGATGGAACCCGAGTCTCTTGCACTGTAAGGCAGCAACTCTACCGCTACGCCACCGTTCAGAGAAATATACACGGTAGAACTTTGTTTCAGAACACTATTCCCTCCAGATCACCATTGCCCTGGCCTCTTGGGATTTTTGATGACGGACAAAGTATTTTGTGGGCGGCAATCATCAAAATTGGGCATCATCATCTGCGCTCAGGGCCCAGTCTGTGTCTGTGTCAGCTCCCCAGCGCCCAAAGCACGGGCCCGACTACAGCCCCGGGGCTCGTCTTTACTCTTCACTCTTCAATCACATCTCCATCAATCACATCTGCCTCCCGCAGTCCCTTTGTTCGCTCCATAACCCCTCTCCCTCCCTGCTCCCCCACTCCTCACCTCCACCCTATCCCCCTCCCTCCCCCACGGTTTTTTAATGTAAATGAGAATCGGATTCCCTGTGTGACGTTATTGTGAATGAAAGCGGAAGAATTTGAATTAAACAGATTTTGTTTTGAATTTTATGCAAATGAAATTCGGGATTCCATCGTGATGTCATTGACAGGCAGGGCAAGTGGAAGTGTGCTTTAATAGTAGTTTTTGTAAAGTTTCACATGTCAATAAATTGTAAATAATAACATCAATCTAAACAAAACTTGGCTAACGGATACCCTAGGACAATGGTGGGCCAAAAATTGTAGCGCTTTCGTGTACCGCTTTGGCGGAGTTTTGGAATCACACACGCACGCATTCAAACAAACAAAATGATAGTTTTAGTAATATTATAATAGATAGATAATAATACTTTTGGCAAATTCAGTCATTCTCCCTTTAACCATATAACAATTACAGCATGGAAACAGGCCATCTCGGCACTACAAGTCCGTGTCGAACAATTATTTTCCCCTAGTCCCATCTACCTGCACTCAGACCATAACCCTCCATTCTTTTCCCATCCATATACCTATCCAATTTATTTTTAAATTATACAATCGAACCTGCCTCCACCACTTCCACTGGAAGCTCATTCCACACAGCTACCACTCTCTGAGTAAAGAAGTTCCCCCTCATGTTACCCTTAAACTTCTGTCCCTTAATTCTCAAGTCATGTCCTCTTGTTTGAATCTTCCCTACTCTCAATGGGAAAAGCTTGTCCACGTCAACTCTGTCTATCCCTCTCACCATTTTAAAGACCTCTATCAAGTCCCCCCTTAACGTTCTGCGCTCCAGAGAATAAAGACCTAACTTATTCAACCTTTCTCTGTAACTTAGTTGCTGAAACCCAGGCACCATTCTAGTAAATCTCCTCTGTACTCTCACTATTTTGTTGACATCCTTCCTATAATTGGGCGACCAAAATTGTACACCATACTCCAGAATTGGCCTCACCAATGCCTTGTACAATTTCAACATTACATCCCAACTTCTATACTCAATGCTCTGATTTAACATGCCATTTTATCACAGGTAGTTAACAGTTTCCCTATCATTAACCGTTCCAGTTGACTCCACGAGTCACCAGCTACCACCCCTGTATCAGAGATAACGAAGTTTGCAGCAAGACGCCGACCATAGCACAGGATTGATATGGTTTGAAAACCTCTACAGCTTCACTGCCTTCTCCCCATATCCATATAATAACCATATAACCATATAACAATTACAGCACGGAAACAGGCCATCTCGACCCTTCTAGTCCGTGCCGAACACATAATCTCCCCTAGTCCCATATACCTGCGCTCAGACCATAACCCTCCATTCCTTTCCCATCCATATAACTATCCAATTTATTTTTAAATGATAAAAACGAATCTGCCTCCACCACCTTCACTGGAAGCTCATTCCACACAGCTACCACTCTCTGAGTAAAGAAGTTCCCCCTCATGTTACCCTTAAACTTCAGTCCCTTAATTCTCAAGTCATGTCCCCTTGTTTGAATCTTCCCTACTCTCAGTGGGAAAAGCTTTTCCACGTCAACTCTGTCTATCCCTCTCATCATTTTAAAAACCTCTATCAAGTCCCCCCTTAACCTTCTGCGCTCCAAAGAATAAAGCCCTAACTTGTTCAACCTTTCTCTGTAACTTAGTTGCTGAAACCCAGGCAACATTCTAGTAAATCTCCTCTGTACTCTCTCTATTTTGTTGACATCCTTCCTATAATTAGGCGACCAAAATTGTACACCATACTCCAGAATTGGCCTCACCAATGCCTTGTACAATTTTAACATTACATCCCATCTTCTATACTCAATGCTCTGATTTATAAAGGCCAGCACACCAAAAGCTTTCTTTACCACCCTATCTACATGAGATTCCACTTTCAGGGAACTGTGCACAGTTATTCCCAGATCCCTCTGTTCACCTACATTCTTCAATTCCCTACCATTTACCATGTACGTCCTATTTTGATTTGTCCTTCGGATTTACTTTTACCTTACTTCCCAAAGCAACCTCATATCTTCTTTTAGCTTTTCTAATTTCTTTCTTAAGATTCTTTTTACATTCTTTATACTCCTCAAGCACCTCATTTACTCCATGCTGCCTATTGTAGATCTCCCTCTTTTTCCGAACCAAGTGTCCAATTTCCCTTGAAAACCATGGCTCTTTACAATTTTTACGATTTCCTTTCAACCGAACAGGGACATAAAGATTCTGTACTCTTAAAATTTCACCTTTAAATGTACTCCATTTCTCTTCCACATCTTTCCCATAAAACAAACTGTCCCAATTTACTCCTTTTAAATACTTTCGCATCTCCTCAAAGTTAGCCTTTCTCCAATGAAAAATCTCAACCCTAGGTCCAGTTTTGTCCCTCTCCATAATTATATTGAAACTAATGGTATTGTGATCACTGGACCCGAACTGTTCCCCAACGCATACCTCTGCCACCTGACCCATCTCATTTCCTAACAGGAGGTCCAGTACCGCCCCTTCTCTAGTAGGTACTTCTATGTATTGTTGCAAAAAACTATCCTGCACACATTTTACAAATTCCAACCCATCCAGCCCATTTACAGAATGTGTTTCCCAGTCTATGTGTGGAAAATTGAAATCTCCCACAATCACTACCTTGTGCTTACTACTAATATCTGCAATCTCCTTACATATTTGCTCTTCCAATTCTCGCTCCCCATTTGGCGGTCTATAATACACCCCTATAAGTGTTGCTACCTCTTTCCCATTTCTCAGTTCCACCCAAATAGCCTCCCTAGACGAGCCCTCTAATCTATCCTGCCAAAGCACTGCTGTAATATCTTCCCTGATAAGCAATGCAACACCTCCACCTCTTGCCCCTCCAATTCTATCACACCTGAAGCAACGAAATCCTGGAATATTTAGTTTCCAATCACAGCCCTCCTGCAACCATGTTTCACTGATCGCCACAACATCATACTTCCAGGTGTCAATCCAGGCTCTAAGTTCATCCACTTTTCTTACAATGCTCCTAGCATTAAAATATACACATTTAAGAAACCCACCCTCTCTTATTATCTGATTATTTTCTTTTTCTTCTCTCTCCCCTACATTTTGGGTCAGAGTGCTACCATTCTCTGCCCCCTGCTTCACACACTGACTGCTAGCTTTCCCAATTTGAGTCCCTCCCCCCAACCATACTAGTTTAAAGTCTCCCCAGTAGCCTTTGCAAATCTCCCCGCCAGGATATTGGTCCCCCTTGAGTTCAAGTGCAACCCGTCCTTTCTGTACAGGTCGCACCTTCCCCAAAAGAGGTCCCAATGATCCAGAAACTTGAATCCATACCCACTGCACCAGTCCCTCATCCACGCATTTATCCTCCACCTATCTCCATTCCTACTCTCACTGTCGCGTGGCACAGGCAGTAATCCTGAGATTGTTACCTTTCCAGTCCTTCTCCTTAACTCTCTACCTAACTCCCTAAATTCTTCTTTCAGGACCTCTTCTCTTTTTTTACCTATGTCGTTGGTACCTATATGCACCACAACCTCAGGCTCCTCTCCCTCCCATTTCAGGATTTCTTGGACACGTTCAGACACATCCCTGACCCTGGCACCAGGGAGGCAAACTACCATCCGGGACTCCTGTCTGCGTCCACAGAATCGCCTATCCGACCCCCTGACTATAGAGTCCCCTATAACAATTGCCCTCCCCTTCTTTTCCTTACCCTTCTGAGCAACAAGACCGGTCTTTGTGCCAGAGGTCCGGCTGCTGTCGCTGCCCCCAGGTAGGCTGTCTCCCCCACCCTTACTCAAGCATGAGTACTTATTTTCAAGGTGTACAGCCATCGGGGTACTCACCAGTCCCTGCCTCTGCCCGTTGCCCTTCCTAACTGTGACCCAGTTTTCTGTCTCCCGTGGTCTTGGAGTGACCACCTCCCTGTAACTCCTTTCTATGACCTCCTCGCTCTCCCTGAGCAGACAGAGGTCATCGAGTTGCTGTTCCAGGTTCCTGACACGGTCCCTTAGGAGCCCCATCTCGACGCACCTTGCGCAGATGTGGACGTCTGGAGGGCACTCCGACTCCATGACCTCCCACATCTGACATCCAGAACAGTAAACTGCCCTGGCCCTCATTCTCCCCCTTATCCAAATACAATAAAGCCTTACAATTACAATACAAATACAATACAAGCCAATCAGCTGCTTCCGCTGGTCCTCTTCCACCAATCAGAGGCTTCCACCAGAATCAGAATCCTTCTCTGGAAGTGAGATGGAACGTTGCAGATTTGGGTTCCTCACAGCTCCAGGTAACTCTTCCTCTCACCAACGGCTCCCCGGGCCTCTGTAGAAGCAAACCCCGCGCTGTATTTATACTCACAGCTCCAGGTAAGTCCTCCTCTCACCAACGGCTCCCCGGGCCTCCGTTGAAGCAAACCCCGCGCTGTATTTATACTCACAGCTCCAGGTAAGTCCTCCTCTCACCAACGGCTCCCCGGGCCTCTGTAGAAGCAAACCCCGCGCTGTATTTATACTCACAGCTCCAGGTAAGTCCTCCTCTCACCAACGGCTCCCCGGGCCTCTGTAGAAGCAAACCCCGCGCTGTATTTATACTCACAGCTCCAGGTAAGTTCTCCTCTCACCAACGGCTCCCCGGGCCTCTGTAGAAGCAAACCCCGCGCTGTATTTATACTCACAGCTCCAGGTAAATCCCTCCGCGGATGCTGCCTTGCCCGCTGTGTTCCTCCAGCACTCTGTGTTTTTGTTTGGCTCTGAAGTTGAAGGTGGACCCCCGTATGTCTACCTTCAACTCCCTGTCTGTAGTGGCTCAGCGGGACGGGCAAATAGTAATTTATTTACCTATCTGTTACGTACCTACAGCAAATAATACAATAATATTAAAGTTCTGATCTGGAGAATATCACATTTTTGAATTTTCAAGGCAGTCACAACGGTCAATTTTGTAATTAGCTACAATTAGGTAATTAACTAATTATATGCTTTCAGGTCATCCATGAAAGATGTTTTATATTTGTTTCAGAATGCTTCAATCTATAATAACTGAAAATTTCATTCGGTTCTCTTAATTTTTAAGAAAGTTATGGGCTTTTGACTGTCCTCGATCACAGCTTTTGTGTTAAGTCAATGGAAAAGCAATAGGGAACAAGATGCTAATTTCCGAGTATGAAAATGGCCATAACTTGTTTAAAACTGAAGATATGAAAGTGAATTAGGTGTCAAATTAAACTTTTTATGCTTTATCTGATGGGATAATTTGCAGACTTGATTTTTTAAATCTCAAAATGTTGTAACATTGATAGAAAAAGGACCTGCATCTTGGAGGCCGAAGGTTGGGTTGTTAGCCAAGTAAGATAGACTTCGTTATCCCTCAGTACGGCAACATCAAGAACAATATTGCTGTACTGAGGGATAGCCAATTCTATCCCTCATTGCTAGATGGGAAGCGGTTGTAAAAGGACAGCGCCTCTGGGGGGGGAGGGGGGGGGGAAGTTCCTTTGACAGAGCGTGGGTAGTCTGTCCAGAGGTAAGGTTGCGGGGAGGGCAGGAACGTTGAGAAGGAGGCGGTCGGGGATCATGCCAGCATCCAGCGCAGTTACGCGGCCGATGGATAACAGGACAGCGGGTGGTGGAGCTCACTCCATATGTCAGGGTGAGTAACCTCAATTGATCCCTTGCTCGCGCTGACACATGAGTAAGCTCCACCGCCTGCTGTGATGTTATCCATCGCCCGCTGACCCACTCCGCTCTATGATCTTTGCTCTTGAGCTGTGAAAGGAACTCTGACCCCAATTCGTCTCCCCCCAATTGAATAATCCTCTGGAATTTTTTGAGGATGTGACAAGTAAAATGGATGAAGGGGTTCCAGTGGATGTAGTGTATCTAGACTTTTAGAAAGCCTTTGATAAGGTCCCGCCCGAGAGACTGGTGACTAAAATTAGAGCACATGGTATTGGGGATAGGGTGTTGACATGGATAGAAAATTGGTTGGCAGACCAGAAGCAAAGTGTAGGAGTGAACGGGTCCTTTTCAGAATGGCAGACAGTGGCGAGTGGTGTAGCGCAAGGCTCGGTGTTGGGGCCGCAACTGTTTCCCATATATATTAATGATTTAGAAGAGGGAATTAGGAGCAACACTAGCTAGTTTGTGGATGACACAAAGCTGGGTGGCAGTGTGAACTATGAAGAGGATGTTAGGAGGTTGCAGGGTGACCTAGTAGGTTGAGTGAGTGGGCAGATGCATGGCAGATGCAGTATAATATAGATAAATCTGAGGTTATCCACTTTGGAGGCAAAAACAAGGGGGGTGATTATTATCTCAATGGGGTTAGGTTGTTAGGTAAGGGGGAGATGCAGCGAGACCTGGGCGTCCTTGTGCACCGGTCACTGAAAGTTGGCTTACAGGTACAGCAGGTAGTGAAGAAAGCTAATGGAATGTTGGCCTTCATAACAAGAGGAGTTCAGTATAGGGGTAAAGAGGTTCTTTTGCAGTGGTATAGGGCTCTGGTGAGACCACATCTGCAGTATTGTGTGCAGTTTTGGTCTCCTAATTTGAGGAAGGACATCCTTGTGATTGAAGCAGTGCAGCGTGGGTTCACGAGATTGATCCCTGAGATGGCGGGACTGTCATATCAGGAAAGATTGAAAAGACTAGGCTTGTATTCACTGGAGTTTAGAAGGATGAGGGGGTATTTTATAGAAACATATACAATTATAAAAGGACTGGACAAGCTAGATGCAGGAAAAATGGTCCCAATGTTGGGAGAGTCCAGAACCAGCGGCCATAGTCTTAGAATAAAGGGGAGGTCATTTAAGACTGAGGTGAGAAAAAACGTTTTCACCCAGAGAGTTGTGAATTTATGGAATTCCCTGCCACAGAGAGCGGTGGAGGCCAAGTCACGGGATGGATTTAAGAGAGAGTTAGATAGAGCTCTAGGGGCTAGTGGAGTCAAAGGATATGGGGAGAAGGCAGGCACAGGTTATTGATAGGGGACGATCAGCCATGATCACAATGAATGGCGGTGCTGGCTCAAAGGGCCGAATGGCCTCCTCCTGCACCTATTTTCGATGTTTCTATGGTCCCTTGAACTAGTATAGTTATTCAATAAGATGACAACTGATTCATGTTGACCCGGTGCATGTTGACCATCTTTCCACCTGCCGTTACCCTCCACCCCCCACCCACTCAGTAATTCAGAAAGAAGGAGATTTGGAAGCCTTGGGTAAATTGAATCGTTACTTTACTTCTTATAATTTTTACGGAGAGGAGAACAATCTGCGCATGCGCGGTTTAAGATTTTTTAAAAGCCGACTGTCTGTCATATTACTCACGACACGCGACTCATTTATAAATATCTATATCACTAAAAGTCTGTTCTTGACCGGTTTTGGCCATCTGTGCTGTGATTTCCGAGAGAACGCCGCCACCTACGGCCGTCATTTTTGGCCATCTTGCTCAGAGCCCGCCTCCGCCGTATGTGTGCCGAGGATTTTTCACGTCGATGAAAAATGACAGATATTAATGTTTTTACAAAATTACATTTTTTGGTTCTAAAATGTTTTTTTAGGTTCTCCCCGCCTTTCCTTTCCCCCCCTCTCTGCTCCCCCCCTCTCCGCTCCCCCCCTCTCCTCTCCCTGCCCTCTCCTCCCCTCCCTCTCCACCCCCCCTCCCTCTCCACCCCCCTCTCCTCCCCACCCTCCCACCCCCTGTCCTCTCCCCCATCTCCTCCTCTCCTCTCCTCTCCTCTGCCCCCTCTCCTTTCCCCCCTCCCCCCCTCTCTCTCCCCTCTTTTTCTCCCCCCCTTCCATCCCCCACCATTCCTCCTCTAAACCCCCCTCCACTCCACACCACTACCCCTTTCCCTCCACCCTCCCTCCCCCTCCCTGTTCCCCCGTCCTCCCTCTCTCCCCCCCTCTCATCCCCCTCTCTCCCCCCTCCTCCCCCTCTCTCACCTCCCTCCCCCACTCTCTCTCCCCTCCCCCACCCTCCCTCCCTCCTCTAAACCCCCTCCCCTCCACCCCCTACCCTCTTCCCTCCACCTACCTGCCCCTCCCTGCTCCCCACCCCTCCCCCTCACCCCCCTCTCAGCACCCCCTCTCTCCCCCCCTCACTCTCACCCTCTCTCTCTCCTCCCCTCCTTCCCCCCTCCCTCTTCTCCCCCTCTCCACCCCTCTCCCTCATGCCCCTCTCTCTGTGACTTCCCCTTCTCTCTCTGCCCTCACTCTCTACCCCCGCCCCCTCCCCCCCTCTCTAGGTGTGACTATAAGTTGGGGGCTATGCGTCAGTAGATAGGGTGCTTATGGGGTAAAAGGAGCAAATTAATAATATTAATATAACATCAAGGGGGTTAATTAGCGTGAGTGCGGGGGGGGGATAGTTAGTGTGTGTGACGCTGCATGCTGCCTCCCCCCCCCTCCCCCCCGCACAACCGCACGTTGGGGGAACAGACCCAACGGGTCTGCACTTGGTCTAATTTATTTATATATTTCTATGAAAATGGTTCCCAATTGGGCCCCGCACCTCCTAAGGCCAGCCCTAACACCAAGCGTTGCAACACTCCACTCGCCACTGCCTGCCATTCTGAAAAGGACCCGTTCACTCCTACTCTTTGCTTCCTGTCTGCCAACCAATTTTCAGTCCACGTCAACACCCTAACCCCAATACCATGTGCTCTAATTTTAGTCACCAGCCTCCCGTGCTCCCCATCAATCCATTTTACTTGTCACATCCTCAAAAAATTCCAGAAGATTAGTCAGGCATAATTTTCCTTTCATAAATCCATGCTGACTGACTAATCCTTTTATTGGTATCCAAATGCCCCAATATTACCTCTTTAATAATTGACTCCAGCATCTTTCCCACCACCGAAGTCAGGCGAACTGGTCTGTAATTCCCCGTTTTCTCTCTCGCTCCTTTTCTTGAAAAGTAGGATAACATTAGCTATCCTCCTATCCACAGGAACTGATCCTGAATCTATTGAACATTGGAAAATGATCACCAATGCGTCCACTATTTCTAGAGCCACCTCCCTGAGGACCCTGGGATGCAGTCCATCAGGCCCTGGGGATTTATCATCCTTCGGTCACATTAACCTATCCAATACTATTTCTCACCTAACAAAAAATTATTTCAGTTCCTCGACCCCCTTGGATCCTCCGTCCTCCAGTACTTCTGGGAGATTGTTTGTGTCTTCCTTAGTGAAGACAGATCCACCTGTTCAACTCTTCTGCCATTTCCTTGTTCCCCATAATAATTTCACCCGTGTCTGCCTTCAAGGGACCCACATTTGACTTTGCTATTCTTTTTTCCTTAACTTATCCAAAGAAGCTTTTACTGTCCTTCTTTACATTCCTGGCTAGCTTCCCTTCGTACTTATGTTGTCCTATGAAAGTTTCCCAATCCTCTGTCTTCCGGGTACACTTTGCTGTGTTATACATCTTTTATTTTAGTTTTATTCTATCCCTAACTTCTCTTGTTAGCCACGGTTCCCTCCTACTCTCCTTAGAATCTTTCCTCCTTTTTAGAATGAAATGATCCTGCGTCTTCCGGATTATGCCCAGAAATTCCTGCCATTGCTGTTCCACCGTCATTCCTGCTAGTATCCCTTTCCAGTCTACCTTGGGCAGCTTCTCTCTCATGCCTTCATAGTCCCCTTTGTTCAACTGCATCACTGACACTTCCGATTTAACCTTCTCTTTCTCAAATTGCAGATTAAAACTAATCATATTATGACCACTACCTCCAAGCAGTTCCTTTACCTCGAGTTCTCTTATCAAATTTGGTTCATTGGACAACACTAAATCCAGAATTGCCTTTTCTCTGGTCGGCTCCATTACAAGCTGCATTTAGAATCCATCTCGGAGGTACTCTGCAAACTCTCTTTCTTGAGGTCCTGAACCAACCTGATTTTCCCAGTCTACCTGCATATTGAAAACCCCATCACCACAGTGGCATTACTTTTGTTCCATGCCAGTTTTAACTCCTGCTGCAACTTACACCCTACATCCGGGCGACTATTTGGGGGTGTGTAGATAACACCAATTAGTGACTTCTTGCCTTTACAATTCCTCAACTCAATCCACAGTGAATCTACCTCGTCAGTCCTTATGTCTTCCCTCGCAAGGGACTAAATTCCATCCCTCACCAGCAGAGCTACCCCCCCCCCCTCCCCCTCCTCTGCCCGCCAGTCTCTCTTTTCTATAGAATGTATAACCCTGAATATTAAGTTCCCAGATCCGATCCTCCTGCAGCCACGTCTCGGTAATCCCCACAATTTTGTATCTACCAACCTCGATCTGAGCCTCAAGCTCATCTACTTTACTTCTTATACTATGCGCATTCAAATATAGTACTTTTAATTCCTTATGCCCCTGTCCCACTTAGGAAACCTGAACGAAAACCTCTGGAGACTTTGCGCCCCACCCAAGGTTTCTGTCCGGTTCCCGGAGGTTTTTGTCAGTCTCCCTAATGGTCAAAAGTGGGTTCCGCTTCTTCTATGTTCCGGCGACTATTTCAAAAAATTCAAAATCGGCCCGGCTGCGACTAAAATCGGTAATTTTTAGTCGAAGCCGGTTGCAATGTTAGTTGAAGGTGGTTGCTGGAGGTTGCAGGTACCTTCCACTACCTGCAACCTCCGGCAACCACCTGCAACCTCCGGCGAGCCAAACTGACTCGCCTCTTTCTCTCCTCCGACACGGGCTTGAGCCAATCAGTGCTTCTTCCTGCTTCTCCTTGTTGCTGCTTCTTCAAAATCCACGTAAGCTCTGTGGCGAGTAAGGTGGCGAAATATCGTTGCGCTATGGCAGATTGTTTTTACGCAAATTTAAAAACAGGGCAAACTGCAAGAGGACAGGATGAGAGGGCGGGCGGGCGGGCAGGCAATCAGGCATGCAGGCATTGTTCCGATCGGTGGTCTAATGTAAAAGGTAACGAGGTTTAAAAATCTTAAAAACTGCATATGCGTAGATTGATCTGCTCTCCTGCCAGTCAGCGCCACATGGATTAGTCTTTCCACCTGTCACTCAGCGGGACGGTCCGCCACTTCCTGCGCCATCGCATATTTACTGGAGTTAAGGATGGCCGGCGGAGGCTTCCAATCGGACACAATGTTCGGATGGAACGGAAGCCCAGCCCCGTCGCATGCACCAAATGGAAAGGGGAGAATCTGATCCCCGCGGAGGAGAATGTCCAGTAACCAGCACCCACTGTGAGTTCCCATCGCACTGTCAGCTCCATCCCCTTCCTCTCTGGTTGCCCTCGTTGGCTCCTGACCCCCATGATACCCCTCTCCCTCACAACCCCGTCTTTTCTCCGAGCTCTCTCCCTGCCCCAACCCCCCTCCCTCCATAAACCCCATCCCCCACACAACCACTCCCCTCTCCCCCTGCTCACACCACCCCTCTCCTCCCCCACATCCCCCGACCACATCCTCCCCGCCCACACAAACCCCCTCCACCCACAACCCCCCCAACCCACACCCCTCTCCCCACAACCCACTCTGTCCACATACCTCCGCCCTTGCCCACCTGCCCCTACCCCCGCCCACACACCTCCTCCCTTGCCCACCTGCCCACACACCCCCTGCCCTCACACCCCCAACACCACACCCCCTCCCCCCCACCCACACACCACCTCCTCCCCCCACACCCCCTCCACCCCCCACCCACACACCACCCCATCCCCCCAACCCCCCAACACCACACCCCCTCCCCCCCCACCCACACACCACCCCCCTCCCCCCACCCCCCCAACACCACCCCCCCTCCCCCTCCCACCCACACACCACCCCCTCCCCCCCCACCCACACACCACCCCCTCCCCCCACCCCCCCAACACCACACCCCCTCCCCCCCACCCACACACACCCCCTGGTTCTTGATTCTACAATCCGTAATCTGGATTGGTTCAGCAAGTTTGATGTAGATGCTTCAAGTAGATCAGCCACTGATCCAGCTCTCCTTGGTTTCCCTATCTCTGCATCTGAAAACATGTTTATCCTTGACCAGACTGCATGAATGGTCAATTTAAAAAAGTATTTCTGCACACCTGCTGCCTGACACAAGTATTTCTAGCATTGTGCTTCAGTCCTCCATCACCTGCAGATTTGCAATTTCTATGTTTAACGTCATTTGTTCCAGTCAATATGATATTTGCGATAATACGAATCTGAAGAAGGGTCTCGACTCGAAACGCCTCCCATTCCTTCTCTCCAAAGAAGCTGCCTGATCCACCGAGTTACTCCTGCATTTTGTGTTCATATTCGGTGTAAAGCATCTGCAGCATCAGCATTTCCTTCTTACACAATACGCTATTTGCAAATCTCAAACTCCTCACATACTTGCCATAACATATTTAATCTTCAGGAAAAGACACATGTGAGAGAACTTACTGACGGTCCATCTGATCCCTTGGGTCAGATCTTACAGCCAAGACCCATGAGCATTACTGAAGGGGGCTGCAAATCTGTTCAGTTAAGAAGGGATCAGCTGCAAGCAAGATTGGGTGAAGGGGGTTGGACAAAAATCTACATTAGGACCTCCATTGGAAGTCTGAGCTGATCAGTGGCGCAGGAACAAGAATGATTGTGGTTAGATCTTGGGGATCAAGAAGTCAGTACAGAGCCTACCTTTGGTTCTAACCAGTGTTGCTTTGTGAAGGTAGAAATAAATTGTGGAGAACAATACATCCTGAATGAAGGAGCTCGGGGAGATTAGCATCAGTAAAACAAAAAAGCATTGGAGGAAATACAGTAACAAAAGATGATAAATCCCCATGGCTGGACAAACTACATCTTAATATTTTGAAAGATGGCGATTGCAACAATGGTTGTCATCTTTCAAAATTCCATAAATTGTAGGCTTTTCCCACAAAACAGAAGGTAGCAAATTCCAGAAAGGTGGTAGTTACAGATCAATTTGCCTTTTAGAGTTATGGAAAATAATGCAATCTATTAATACAGAAGTAGTAGCATGATGCTTAAAATAAATAGGCTGAGTAGGGTCAAGATTGATTTTCAATCACAAATGTTTGACAAATCCATTCAAAGATTTTTTAAAAGGTTTAACTAGCAGGAGTAAGATGGTGTGTATTTAGACTTTCAGAAAGTGTCCAACTAAGTCCCATTAATAATTTGGACGAAGGGATCAAAACATGTAGAAGTTTGCTAACCAAACCAGGGTGGCTGTGTGAGCTGAATAGGATTAGGAGAGGCTTCATTTGGATAATGACAGGTTTTGCAAAACATACTTGGTGAATAAAGTGTGATTCTGAATCTGAAATGAATGAGCAGGGACATGCAGATGAAATATCATGCAGAAAATTGGTTGGAAGAAACACAAAAAAGCAGGTTCTTTATGACGCAGTATCCTGGGCATGATCAACTCCATTGAACGTTTGCGGCAATGCCCCAGAAGAAGAAAGAACAACAACACCCTGCAAAGACCAATGCAGAGACCACATCAGATGCACAACAGGGACAATCACAGTAAATACTGCCGTTTCCAGAGTAAAAGGAATTTCAAGACACTGCATGAAAACAGCACCGTGCCAGAATTTCAAGCGTTAGTTGCCTTCACTGGAGTTCATCCCCATTCACTCACAGTATCATGTGATTGATATTTGTCACCTTGATCTCCATTACTGGAATGAATCAGCTTGGCATTCTATAAAGCCTTTGCCTGAAGCAAATATGTTTTAAGTGAGAAAAGGGCGGCACGGATGCGCAGCGGTAGAGTTGCTGCCTTACAGCTCCGGATTCCAGAATTTGTACATTCTTCCCGTGGGTTTTCTCCGAGATCTTCAGTTTCCTTCCACACCAAATACTGGTTTGTCAAGTCAAGTCAAGAGAGTTTATTGTCATGTGTCCCAGATAGGATAATGAAATTCTTGCTTGCTTCTTGCTTGCTGCAGCACAACACAATATTGTAGGCATAAATATAGAACAGATCAGTGTGTCCATATACTGTAGAATATATATACACACATAAATAAACAGATAAAGTGCTGTTATAGTTGAGAGTTTGTTTGAAGTTGTGTTTAATAGTTTGATGGCTGTGGGGAAGTAGCTGTTCCTGAACCTGGATGTTGCAGATTTCAGGCTCCTGCACCTTCTACCTGATGGCAGCGGAGAAATGAGTGTGTGGCCAGGATTCTGGGGGTCCTTGATGATGTTGGCAGCCTTTTTGAGGCAGCGACTGCGATAGATTCCCTTGATGGTAGGGAGTTCAGAGCCGATGATGGTCTGGGCAGTGTTTACAACTTTTTGCAGCATTTTCCGCTCCTGGACGCTCAAGTTGCCAAACCAAGCCATGATGCAACCGGCCAGCATGCTCTCTACTGTGCACCTGTAGAAGTTCGAGAAAGCACTCCTTGACATACCGACTCTCTGTAATCTTCTCAGGAAGTAGAGACGCTGATGTACTTTCTTTATAATTGCATCAGTATTCTGGGACCAGGAGAGATCTTCGTAAATATGCATGCCCAGGAATTTGAAGTTCTATACCCTTTCCACCATCGACGGGATATAAACGGGACTGTGGGTCCCCATCATTCCCCTTCCAAAGTCCACAATTAGCTCCTCTCAGCTGATGTTGAGAACCAAGTTATTGCGCTTGCACCATTTCGTCTATCGGTCGATCTCATTTTTATATTCTGACTCGTCCCCATCTGTGATACGTCCCACAACAGTGGTGTCGTCGGCGAACTTGATGGAGTTTGCACTAAGTCCGGCCACGCAGTCATGAGTATAAAGTGTGTACAGCAGGGGGCTGAGCACGCAGCCTTGAGGTGCTCCCGTGCTGATTGTTATCGAGGATGACACATTTCCACCAATACAGACAGATTGTGGTCTGTGAATGAGGAAGTCGAGGAGCCAATTGCAGAGGGATGCGCAATTGAGCTGAGACCTGAGAGCTTGGTAACCAGTTTGGAGGGGATGATGGTATTAAATGTCGAGCTGTAGTCAATGAATAACAGCCTGACATATGAGTTTTTGTTGTCCAAGTGGTCCAGAGCCAAGTGGAGAGCCAGTGAGATCGCATCCACCATTGATCTGTTGTGGCAGTAAGCGAACTGCAGTGGGTCCAGGTTTTTGTCGAGGTATGAGTTGATTTGCTCCATGATCAGCCTCTCAAAGCACTTCATCACCACAGACGTTAGTGCCACTGGTCGATAGTCATTGAGGCACATCAGATCTGGACCTGATATACCATCAGGTCCAGGCACTTTTCGAGGGTTCACCCCCCTGAAGGATCTTCTAACGTCGGCCTCTGTGACTGTGACCGAAATACCATCATGGCGAATTGGGGCTCTGAGGCACATCAGTGTTCTCCGTTGCAAAGCGTGCATAAAATGCATTGAGCTCATCAGTTAGTGATGCTTCACTGACATTCGAGATTGCAGTGTCTCCTGATTCCGCCTTTTAGGAAGTGATTGCATTCAAGCCTCGCCACAGTTGCCAAACATTCGACTCATCGTCCAGCTTGCAGTAGAAGTCCCTTTTGGCCTTTTTGATGGTCTTGCCAAGATCGTATCTAGACTTCTTGTAGACCTCTATCTTCAGACCTGAATGCCTGGGTTCTGGTCTTGAGAAGAATGCGGATCTCATGGTTCATCCAAGGCTTCTGGTTAGGAATCACTCAGAAGGTTTTTGTTGGGATGCAGTCCTCAACACATTTCTTTATGAAGTCTAAAGCGACTGTGGCGTATTCATTCAGGTCCGTTGTCGAGTCCCTGAACATTGCCCAATCTACAGACTCCATACCGTCCTGGAGTTGTTCCTCTGCCAACCTGGGGGTGCGCTCTTCAATTGATGACTGTAGCCAGGAAGAAGCATCACCGCAGTATGGTCGGATTTACCGAAGTGAGGGCGAGGAATAGAGTGATAGGCATCCTTGATTGTCGTGTAGCAGTGGTCGAGGGTGTTTGGTCCTCTGGTGCTGCAGGAGACATGTTGGTGGAAGTTTTGGAGTGATTTCTTAATAATAATAATAATTATAATAATAATAATATCCATTATTGTCATTGCACGTCAGTGCAACGAGATTTAGTATGCAGCTTCCAACCGATGTAAAAGAAAAGTAAAATAAATAAATAAGCTGTGTGATGTGACCATCCGAGGGAGACAGTCCGGGGGGGGGGGCACTCAGCAGGGCCGGTTCAGAGCCGCTATAGCTCTGGGAATAAAGCTGTTTCTGAGTCTGGAGGTTCGGGCGTAGAAGGCCTTGTAACATCTGCCGGAGGGAAGTAGTTCGAACAGTCCGTTACAAGGGTGTGAGGAGTCTTTATAGATGCTGACGGCCTTCCTGAGGCACCGTGTGTGGTAGATGCCCTCCAAGGCTGGTAGCTGTGTCCCAATAATCCTCTGCGCTCTGTGGATGACGCGCTGAAGAGCTCTCCTCTCCGCCTCCGTGCAGCTGAGATACCACACAGAGATGCCATACGTTAGTATGCTCTCTGTGGTGCAGCGGTAGAACGTTGTCAGCAGCTGTTGGGGCAGACCAGTCTTTTTTAATGTCCTCAGGAAGAACAGTCGTTGCTGTGCCTTCTTGACCAGCGCAACGGTGTTGGTGGACCATGTGAGGTCCTCTGAAATGTGAGTGCCCAGAAACTTAAAGCTGGACACTCTCTCCACACTTTCCCCGTAAATGGAGCTTGGGGCGTATTCTCCATTATGGGACGTCCTGAAGTCAATAATCAGCTCCTTGGTCTTGGAGGTGTTTAGTGACAAGTTGTTATGTGTGCACCAGTCCGCAAGGTTCTGCACCTCCGCTCTGTATTTTGTTTCATCACCGTTGGTGATCAGCCCAATCACTGTTGTGTCGTCTGCAAACTTCACGATGGTGTTGGTTTTGAATGCAGGAACACAGTCGTGAGTGAAGAGGGATTAGAGCATGGGGCTTAGTACACAGCCCTGTGGTGTGCCGGTGCTCAGGGTGATAGTGGAGGACAGGTGCGGGCCTAGTCTCACTGCCTGCGGTCGCTCCATCAGAAAGTTCAGGATCCAATCGCATATCGGCGAGCTGAGGCTTAGCTGGTGGAGTTTGTGGTGAGCTTGGTGGGGATGGCCGTATTGAATGCAGAGCTATAGTCAATGAAGAGCATCCTCACGTATATGCCCTGTCTATCCAGGTGAGTCACGACAGTGTGACGAGCCAGAGAGATGGCATCCTCTGTTGATCTATTTGCCCTGTATGCAAATTGATGAGGGTCCAGTTAGGCAGGGATGCTGGATTTGATGTGGGAGAGGACCAGCCTTTCGAAGCACTTCATTGGGATAGGAGTCAGGGCAACCGGGCGGTAGTCATTCAGGTTGGTGACTTTAGACTTTTTCGGCACCGGCACTATGGTGGCTGTTTTCAGGCACTGGGGGCCATTGCCAGAGATAGAGATAGATTGAAGATTCTTGTGAATACCTCAGCCAGCTGTACAGCACAGTCCTTTAGTACCCTTCCCAGGACTCCATCCGGGCATGCAGCCTTGCGTGGATTGATCCTACGTAGAGCGCACTGTACCTCCTGAGTGCTCAGTGTTAAGGCCTGTCCCTCCGCCATGGCCGGCGTTATTCCACCCCTGGTGGTGTTGCCAGTTTTGAAGCGGCCAAAGAAGGTGTTTAGTTCATTGGCCAGTGTGATATCACCGTGGGGGCAGGCGGGGCTGCTCTTGTAGTCAGTGATGTCCCTGACCCCCTGCCACATGCTTCTGGTGTCCGCGGTATTGAAGTGGTCTTCTACCCTTTGCCTGTGGATGACTTTGGCCTTTTTTATGCCTCTGTTCAGGTTCGACCTGGCAGCACTGTAGGCAGAAGTGTCCCTGGATTTAAAGGCGTTGTTGCATGCCCTTAGCAGATCCTGAACCTTCTTGTTCATCCAGGGTTTCCGGTTTGGGAACATCTTTATTTGCTTGTCCACTGTGACAGTCTCCACACAGCAGTTGATGTAGGAGAGCACAGTGGATGTGTACTCCTCCAAGTCTACCTCTGTACCACTGGTTGCCTGTTGTGCAAACAGGTCCCAGTCGGTGCGATCAAAGCAGTCCTGGAGTTGTAGGGTGGCGTCCTCGGGCCATATTTTGACCGTCTTTATTGCAGGTTTGGTCTTGTGGATGAGGGGTCTGTATGCAGGCAGTAGAAACAGTGAGAGGTGATCGGATTGTTCCAGGGATGGGCGGGGGAGAGCTCTGTAAGTGTCCTTGATGTTGGTGTACACTTTATCCAGCGTGTTTGAGCACATGGTAGGGCACTGCACATGCTGGTAGAATTTGCGGAGTGTGGCTCGTAGGTCGACCTGATTAAAGTCCCCTGCAACAATGAAGGCACCGTCGGGGTGAGCATCCTGCTGCTTACTGATGGCCGAGTGCAGCTGTGCTAGTGCTAGGTTAGCATTAGCCTGTGGTGGGATGTATATGGCCATGATGAAAACCACAGTAAACTCCCGAGGCAGGTAAAATGGCCAACATTTAAGCAGTAGGTATTCCAGGTCTGGGGAACAGAGCTCTCTACTGCAGTGTGGTTGGTGCACCAGTCATTGTTGATGTAGATGCAGAGCCCGCGACCCTTGCTCTTACCGGAGTCCTTTGTTCTATCAACACAATGACAGGTTGGTTAGGTCCACAGCCCCATCGGGAACCAGCGCGCTGAGCCATGTCTCTGTGAAGATCAGCACACAGCAGTCTTTCAGGGATCGCTGGGTGTTGATCCAGAGCCTTACCTCATTCAGCTTGTTGGTGAGTGACCGGACATTCGTGAGAAAGACACTTGGGAGCGATGGTCTTTGTGGAGCCCTCCGTAGCCTGTCCTGCACCCCACTCGCTTTCCACGTTTCTGCTGTCGCTCCCGGCGCTTGCTCCGTCTCCTACCCTCGCCACACACTGGCCACGAGTGGTGATCCAGGGGGCTGTTCTGCCCAGCTCCATCGGGATTTTGGTAAGGGTACTGTAGTACTCAAAAGCCAGTTTCTCGCAGCCATGTCTGATATTGAGCAGTTCCGTGCGGCTCCATGTGTGACCCGCCGGGATTGCGATGCGGGTCCTGGATTTCCTTGTCCTGGAGGTGAGTTTCTTCCTATGGTTACTGGGGTTTTAGGGGTTCTCGGGGTTCTGAGGTTTTTAAATACCTTATTTTCACAGCCGCGTTCGGTACCGGGCTGCTCCGAATTAACTCGGACTTGGGAGCGCAAAGTCGCTGCGTCTGAACGCACCGCCATCTTCAGGTGTCTTTATGGTTGGCTTTGTTGAAATCCCCGGCAATGGTGGTAAATGCCTCGGGGCAAGCCGTCTGGTGTTTGTTGACCACGGCGTGCAGGACTTGGAAAGAACTGCCATGTCTGAGCACCACGCAGAGTTGACCCTTTCCCAGATGCCAGTGTATGGTCCATGTAATGGATGGAGAAACCTTCAGGCTGGACTGCTGAGTCTGGGGAGCTGGTGGTGAGCCATGTCTGTGTGAAACAGAACACAGAGCATTCCCTCAGCTCCCATTGGTAAAGCAGCCTTGCTCTTATGTCCTCCACTTTATTTTCAAAGGACTGTACATTGGTCAGGAGGATGGTAGGGAGAGGGGGTCCAAGTCCCCTGCGCATCAGTCTGACCTGAAATCCTGCCCGTCGGCCACGTTTCCAGACACAATGGAGGCCTCATCGTTTCCAGGTTTTGTGTTTACTGTACCTGCTGCTTCTGCGAACCTGCGCTGGAACAGGGATTCCCTTGCATACGGCAGCTCGTATGTGTCTTGTGAGTCTGTGGCTATGACCTCTGTGAGTCTGTGGAATTCTCTGCCTCAGATGAGGGTTCTCTGGAAACTTTCAACAGTGAGCTAGATAAGGCTCTTGAAGATAGCGGAATCAGGGGATATGGGGAGAAGGCAGGAACGGGGTACTGATTGTGGGTGATAAGCCATGATCACATTGAATGGCGGTGCTGGCTTGAAGGGCCGAATGGCCTACTTCTGCACCAATTGTCTATTGATACTGTTGGTGTGCGGGATTCGCTGGTCGGTGCAGACTAAGGGCCTGTTTCAGCACTGTATCTTTAAGCTAAACTCAAACAAGGGTGAAGTCTGCATGAAAACTCATAATCACAGTTCAAACACCAGTGCGCTAACAGTCAAATATTGGCACATGCCAGATTTTGGTTAACAGTTACTACATCGCAAAGCCTATTTTTGTAAAAGATAGATAAATATTTGAGGCACAGGAAAATAAAAGCTTGCAGGAAAAGGCCAAGGTTATAGGATTGTTCCAGCAAAGAATCAATGATCCCTTATGCACTTCCATACCTGCACCTCAAACGTCTGGATTGAATCCCCTTCTTCATTATACGTATATTGTCCCAACAAGACCCCTTCAGCTTGATTTTCATCATCCAAGCCCTGTGAACAAATGGAAAATAGTAAGCTTTCATTGCCACAGAGGGCTGTGGAGTTCAAGTCAGTGGATACTTTCAGGGCTGCCAACTCTCAGGCTTTTGGCATGATACTCACGCATTTCGACAAATTCTCACGTTCTCACGCTGATCACAAATTTCCCACGCTCTGTCGTGAGAAATTCGGTGATCAACAAGAATTTCAACTGCATGGTCCGCGGGTGGAGAGCCAGGGCGGAGGGAGGGATGGAAGCAGCGGCGGAGGCAGATGCGGACGGGGAGCCAGGGCTGGCGAATGTTTGCCGGGCTGGCGAGTCGCTCGCTGCAGCTCCGGCCATGGAGCAGCCTCAGTGCAAGAGTCCTGGGCCGTCGGAAGCGTCGGAAACGTTGTGCCGCTGCCGTTAAGTCTCTGAACCGAATTGGCCCTGGTGACCGGCATGCATCAGGCAGCGTCTCTGGAGAGAAGGAATGGGTGACGTTTCTGGTCGTGACCTTTCTAAGGGTCTCGACCCGAAACCTTTAGAAGGGTCTCGAACTGAAATGTCACCCATTCCTTCTCTCCAGAGATGCTGCCTGTCCTGCTGAGTTGCTCCAGCATTTTGTGTCTCTCTTCGGTTTAACCAGCATCTGCAGTTCCTTCTCACACAATGAGACCCAACAAGCCGACTTTGAAGCTAGTACCACTCGGGTGGGGGAGGGACGGAGATAGAGGTGATGTTAAAGAAATCGATATTCATACTCAATCGGGGAAATTAGTTCATATCTGTCTTTAAATTGATATTTTGTTCATCTTTAAATGTAAGTCTTGGATACATGTATCGCGGGAACAAATAAGCAAAGGCAGGATGGTAAATATAAACTACAAATTAACTTCAGAAAATGAAACTTGTAGAGATGAACTTTGCCCTTCACTTTACAATGAATTATCAATCAGGGATTATGCAGTAAATGTCATTCAAATACTCTGCAACCTTGGGATAATATTGTTCTTGTTCAAATATGATAGGTAAGTTGATTTGTTCAATATTATAATTAGTTCAAAGGTACAGTGTGGAAACAGGCCCTTCGGCCCCTCGAGTCCATGCCGACCATCGATCACCTGTTCACACTGGTTCTATGTTATCCCACTTTCTCATCCATCCCCGACACACTAGGGGGAAATTTACAGAGGGCCAAATAACCTACAAACCCGCACGTCTTTGGGATGTGGGAGGAAACCCACGCAGTCACAGGGTGAACGTGCAAATTCCACACAGACAGCACCCGAAACCAGGATCGAACCCAGGTCTCCGGCGCTGTGGGGCATTAATTGTAATGCGAATACTTGGGCCTCTGCTGATATGTCGGGATGATTACCCAATATTACTGATTGTTAATCCATTGTATTATTGATTATATATATTACGCCCGTTCTCCTTTATCTGTACATTGTGAGCGGCTTGCTTGCATTTAGCGGATAGCACGCAACAAAACCTATTCCCTGTACCTCGCTACAGGTGGGAATAGTAAACTAAATCAATCTATTTACAGTACATGTCGCAGCGGCTCACGGCTCTCTGTCTCGGTGCTCTTTCTTGTTGTTCGTGTACGTTGTGTTGTCCGTGTACGTCTTTGCTGTCGGTTCTGCGAACATCCGCTACACCCGCTACACCCGCCAGAACCTCGTGGATATCGGTGACCAGCATCAGACATCTGTTTCGGGTGTCTACCATCGCACGTATAACACCCCGGGCGACATAGCGAGACCATCGGGGTCCCCGTGGATTGTCGTCAGGTCTGAGAGGCGGTGCAGACGGAGGAGGGAGAGGAAGCAGAAGCGAGGCCGTAGGTCCGGTGTTTTGCTAAGGCTAAGAAAACAACCACACAAGCCACCTCTACCGAGCCTGTATCTCTCCAATGCCAGATCCCTGGTTCACAAAATGGATGACCTGGAATTACAACTCGCTGGAAATCGATATGTTCGTGACTGCTGTATTATGATTATCACCGAAACCTGGCTTCACCCGGGGATACCTGATGCTAGCGTGCAGCTAGCAGGACGCTTTCTGCTCCGCGGGGACAGGACTATGGACTCCGGTAAGAGCAGGGGAGGGGGCCTCTGTATATACGTGCATGAGAATTGGTGCAACAACGGGATAATCATAGACAATCATTGTTCCCCTGACCTCGAGTACATGTCTGTAAGATGCCGGCCTTTTTTTCTACCGAGAGAACTAACAGTAGTGATTGTCATAGATACATAGATAGATACATAGAAAATAGGTGCAGGAGTAGGCCATTCGGCCTTTCGAGCCTGCACCGCCATTCAATATGATCATGGCTGATCATCCAACTCAGTATCCCGTAACTGCCTTCTCTCCATACCCCCTGATCCCTTTAGCCACAAGGGCCACATCTAACTCCCTCTTAAATATAGCCAATGAACTGGCCTCAACTACCCTCTGTGGCAGAGAGTTCCAGAGATTCACCACTCTGTGTGAAAAAGTTTCTTCTCATCTCGGTCCTAAAGGATTTCCCCCTTATCCTTAAGCTGTGACCCCTTGTCCTGGACTTCCCCAACATCGGGAACAATCTTCCTGCATCTAGCCTGTCCAACCCCATAAGAATTTTGTACGTTTCTATAAGATCCCCTCTCAATCTCCTAAATTCTAGCGAGTATAAGCCAAGTCTATCCAGTCTTTCTTCATATGAAAGTCCTGACATCCCAGGAATCAGTCTGGTGAACCTTCTCTGCACCCCCTCTATGGCTATAATGTCCTTCCTCAGATTTGGAGACCAAAACTGTACGCAATACTCCAGGTGTGGTCTCACCAAGACCCTGTACAACTGCAGTAGAACCTCCCTGCTCCTATACTCAAATCCTTTTGCTATGAAAGCTAACATACCATTCGCTTTCTTCACTGCCTGCTGCACCTGCATGCCTACTTTCAATGACTGGTGTACCATGACACCCAGGTCTCGCTGCATCTCCCCTTTTCCTAATCGGCAACCATTTAGATAATAGTCTGATTTCCTGTTTTTGCCACCAAAGTGGATAACCTTACATTTATCCACATTATAATGCATCTGCCAAACATTTGCCCACTCACCCAGCCTATCCAAGTCACCTTGCAGTCTCCTAGCATCCTCCTCACAGCTAACACTGCCCCCCAGCTTAGTGTCATCCGCAAACTTGGAGATGTTGCCTTCAATTCCCTCATCCAGATCATTAATATAAATTGTAAATAGCTGGGGTCCCAGCACTGAGCCTTGCGGTACCCCACTAGTCACTGCCTGCCATTGTGAAAAGGACCCGTTTACTCCTACTCTTTGCTTCCTGTTTGCCAGCCAGTTCTCTATCCACATCAATACTGAACCCCCAATACCGTGTGCTTTAAGTTTGTATACTAATCTCTTATGTGGGACCTTGTCGAAAGCCTTCTGAAAGTCCAGATACAACACATCCACTGGTTCTCCCCTATCCACTCTACTAGTTACATCCTCGAAAAATTCTATAAGATTCGTCAGACATGATTTACCTTTCGTAAATCCATGCTGACTTTGTCCAATGATTTCACCACTTTCCAAATGTGCTGCTATCCCATCTTTAATAACTGACTCTAGCAGTTTCCCCACTACCGATGTTAGACTAACTGGTCTGTAATTCCCCGTTTTCTCTCTCCCTCCCTTCTTAAAAAGTGGGGTTACGTTTGCTACCCTCCAATCCTCAGGAACTACTCCAGAATCTAAAGAGTTTTGAAAAATTATCACTAATGCATCCACTATTTCTGGAGCCACTTCCTTAAGTACTCTGGGATGCAGCCTATCTGGCCCTGGTGATTTATCGGCCTTTAATCCATTCAATTTACCCAACACCACTTCCCGACTAACCTGGATTTCACTCAGTTCCTCTATCTCCTTTGACCCGCGGTCCCCTGCTATTTCCGGCAGATTATTTATGTCTTCCTTAGTGAAGACGGAACCAAAGTAGTTATTCAATTGGTCCGCCATATCCTTGTTCCCCATGATCAACTCACCTGTTTCTGACTGCAAGGGACCTACATTTGTTTTAACTAATCTCTTTCTCTTCACATATCTATAAAAACTTTTGCAGTCATTTTTTATGTTCCCTGCCAGTTTTCTTTCATAATCTATTTTCCCTTTCCTAATTAAGCCCTTTGTCCTCCTCTGCTGGTCTCTGAATTTCTCCCAGTCCTCTGGTATGCTGCTTTTTCTGGCTAATTTGTACGCATCATCTTTTGCTTTGATACCATCCCTGATTTCCCTTGTTATCCACGGATGCACTACCTGCCCTGATTTATTCTTTTGCCAAACTGGGATGAACAATTTTTGTAGTTCATCCATGCAGTCTTTAAATATTGCATATCCATTGCATATCCACTGTCAACCCTTTTAGAACTAATTGCCAGTCAATCTTGGCCAATTCACGTCTCATACCCTCAAAGTTACCTTTCTTTAAGTTCAGAACCGTTGTTTCTGAATTAACAATGTCACTCTCCATCCTAATGAAGAACTCAACCATATTATGTTCACTCTTGCCCAAGGGGGCACGCACAACAAGACTGCTAAATAACCCTTCCTCATTACTCAATACCCAGTCTAGAATAGCCTGCTCTCTCGTTGGTTCCTCTACATGTTGGTTTAGATAACTATCCCGCATACATTCCAAGAAATCCTCTTCCTCAGCACCCCTGCCAATTTGATTCACCCAATCTATATGTAGATTGAAGTCACCCATTATAACTGTTTTGCCTTTGTTGCACGCATTTCTAATTTCCTGTTTGATGCCATCCCCAACTTCACTACTACTGCTAGGTGGCCTGTACACAACACCCACCAGCGTTTTCTGCCCCTTAGTATTTCGCAGTTCTACCCATACCGATTCCACATCCTCCAAGCTAATGTCCTTCCTTTCCACTGCGTTAATCTCCTCTCTAACCAGCAACGCTACTCCACCACCTTTTCCTTTCTCTCTATCCCTCCTGAATATTGAATATCCCTGGATGTTCAGCTCCCAGCCTTGGTCACCCTGGAGCCATGTCTCCGTGATCCCGACTATATCATAATCATTAATAGCTATCTGCACGTTCAACTCATCCACCTTATTACGAATGCTCCTTGCATTGAGACACAAAGCCTTCAGGCTTGTTTTTACAACGCTCTTACCCCTTATACAATTATGTTGAAAACTGGCCCTTTTTGATTTTTGCCCTGGATTTGTCTGCCTGCCACTTTTACTTTTCACCTTGCTACCTATTGCTTCCGCCCACATTTTACACCCCTCTGTTTCTCTGCTCACCCATTTAAGAACCCCACCACCTCTTATTCTCTGTTTATTATTGTTTTCTTCTTTCCCCCCTACATGTTGGGTCTGAATGCTTTCCTTCTCTGCCTCCTGCCTCACACACTGTCTAATAGCTTTCTCTATTTGAGTCCCTCCCCCCAACCATTCTAGTTTAAAGTCTCCCCAGTAGCCTTTGCAGATCTCCCCGCCAGGATATCGGTCCCCCTCAGGTTCAAGTGCAACCCATACTTTTTGTACAGGTCGCACCTTCCACAAAAGAGGTCCCAATGATCCAGAAATTTGAATCCCTGCCCTCTGCGCCAGTCCTTCAGCCACGCATTTATCCTCCACCTTGCTCCATTCCTACTCTCAGTGTCGCGTGGCACAGGCAGTAATCCCGAGATTGTTACCTTTGCTGTCTTACTCTTTAACTCCCCTCCTAACTCCCTAAATTCTCCTTTCAGGACCTCTTCTCTTTTTTACCTATGTCATTGGTACCTATATGTACCACGACCTCGGGCTCCTCTCCCTCCCCTTTCAGGATATCTTGGACACATTGAGACACATCACAGACCCTGGCACCAGGGAGGCAAACTACCATCCGGGTCTCCCGACTGCGTCCACAGAATCGCCTGTCTGACCCCCTAACTATAGAGTCCCCTATTAGTATTGCTCTCCTCTTCTTTTCCTTACCCTTCTGAGCAACAGGACCGGTCTTTGTACCGGAGGCCCGGCCGCTGTCGCTACCCCAGGTAGGCTGTCCCCCCCAACAGTGCTCAAACAGGAGTACTTATTGTCAAGGTGTACAGCCACCGGGGTACTCTCTAGCCCCTGCCTGTGCCCCTTGCCTCTCCCAACCGTGATCCACTTGCCTGCCTCCTGTGGTCTTGGAGTGACCACCTCCCTGTAACTCCTATCAATGACTTCATCGCTCTCCCTGACCAGACGGAGGTCATCGAGCTGCTGCTCCAGGTTTCTAATACGGTCCCTTAGGAGCCCCATCTCGATACACCTGGCACAGATGTGGACGTCTGGAGGGCTATCAGACTCCATGACTTCCCACATCTGACATCCAGAACAGTAAACTGCCCTGGCCCTCATACTCCCCTTACCTAGGATACAATACAAAACAAACTGCTACGATACAGTACAATCAGCAGGGATCTGACTCCCAATCAGCTGCTCCCTCTTGTCTGCTTCCACCAATCAGCGGCTTCCTCAAACCCACTTGTTTTTGAAGTGGAACTTGGAACGTTGCAGATTTCAGCTCCTCCCTCTGCGACCTCTCCAACGGCTCTCGGGCCTCTGTAGAAGCAAGCCCCACGCTCCTCTTTAAATCCTACCGCTCGGGTGTAGCTCCTCCCTCTGCGACCTCTCCAGCAGCTCTCGGGCCTCTGTCACGGCTGTGTATATTCCACCTGACGCCAATGTAAACACAGCGCTCTCTCTCCTGCTGAACACCATTAATGAACAGCAGCGGGACCACCCCGAAGGTGTTCACATAATTGCAGGGGACTTTAATAAGGCCAACTTGAAGACTGTACTGCCGAAATTTTATCAACATGTCAAGTGTTCTACTAGAGGGGTGAACACGCTGGATCATGTCTACACCAGTATTAAGCATGCGTATAGAGCCATCCCCCTCCCCCAACTCGGCCAGTCAGATCATCTCTCCCAGGTACACAAAATTGCTGGGGAAACTCAGCGGGTGCAGAAGCATCTATGGAGCGAAGGAAATAGGCGACGTTTCGGGCCGAAACCCTTCTTCAGACTGATGGGGGGTGGGGAAAGAAAGAAGGAAAAAGGGAGGAGGAGGAGGAGCCCGAGGGCGGGCGGATGGGAGGGTGGGAGGAGACAGCTAGAGGGTGAAGGAAGGGGAGGAGACAGCACGGGCTAGCCAAATTGCTTTGAAGAAGTTCTCCTCCTCTCATCTGCAGTTCCCTTTTGAACAGATCATCTCTCCCTCCTGCTCTCCCCAGCCTACACTCCCCCCAGACGCAGTGCCAGGCCCACCATAAAGTCTGTTACAACCTGGCCTGAAAATGCACTCTCCAGTCTACAGGACTGCTTTACACAGACAAACTGGGACATATTCGAACACCAGGATCTGGAAACTCTCACAGAAACGGTGCTGGACTATATCAAGTTCTGCATCGGAAACGTGACTGTGGACAAAAACATTCGGGTTTTCCCAAACCAGAAACCCTGGATGTCCAGCCAGGTCCGCACACTCCTCAGAGCCCGCGATGCTGCCTTCAGGTCAGGTGACAGAGCTCTGTACAGGGCTGCTCGAGCCGATCTGAAAAGTGGAATTAAAAAAGCCAAGGCGGACCATAAGAGGAGCATAGAGTCCCACTTGTCCAGCAATAATACACGGGAGGTATGGCGGGGCATACAAGACATTACAAACTACAGAGGCTATGCCACAAAGTCAGAAGACCTGAGTGTGCCGCTGGCAGAAAAGCTAAATTGCTTCTTCTCCCGCTTTGAAACATCACAACAGCAGCACTCACCTGCTATAGCCCTGCTCCCACCCTCACCTGGCTCCTGTACTACTCCACTCACTGTCAGGGAGCACGATGTCAGACGGGTGCTCCTGGCAGTGAACCCCAAGAAGGCTACCGGCCCAGATGGAGTACCTGGTAAGGTGCTCAAAGCGTGTGCCCACCAGCTCACTGTCATCTTCACCAGAATCTTCAACCTCTCCCTGGACCAGGCAGTTATTCCGTCCTGCCTAAAATCAGCCACAATCGTCCCAGTGCCGAAGAAGTCTCCCATCACCAGCCTAAATGATTACCGTCCCGTGGCCCTCACTCCGGTAATCACGAAGTGCTTCGAGAGATTGGTCCTCCAGCACATCAAGGACTATCTACCACCAGACTTCGACCCCCACCAATTCGCTTATCGCCAAAATAGATCCACGGAAGACGCCATCACCGTAGCTCTCCACTCTGTGCTGAGCCATCTGGAGCAGGGGCAGAGCTACGTCCGGATGCTCTTTGTGGATTATAGCTCAGCTTTCAACACAATCATTCCGGACATTCTCATTGATAAATTGGTCACTCTCGGCCTCCCCACTCACACATGTGCCTGGATAAAAGATTTCCTCACCAACCGGCCCCAGACTGTGAGACTCGGCCCCCACCTCTCCTCAACTCGCAGGTTGAGTACCGGCTCCCCACAGGGCTGTGTGCTAAGCCCCCTCCTATACTGTCTCTACACCTACGACTGTAGTCCGGCCCACAACAACAACCGCATCATCAAATTTGCTGACGACACTACTGTAGTCGGACTTATTTCAAAGGGAGACGAGGCGGCCTACAGAGAGGAAGTCCTGAAGTTGACAACCTGGTGCTCAGAAAACAATCTGGCTCTGAACACCAGGAAAACAAAAGAGCTCATTGTCGACTTCAGGAGGCACAGCACCGACTTAGTCCCCCTACATATCAACGGCGAGTGTGTGGAGAGGGTCAACACCTTCCGGTTTCTTGGCGTCCTTATCTCTGCTGACATCTCCTGGACAGACAACACGACAGCGGTCATCAAGAAGGCTCAGCAGCGGCTGCACTTCCTGAGGGTTCTCAGGAAGCACAACCTGGACTCTAACCTGCTGCTGACCTTCTACCGCTCGTCCATCGAGAGCCTGCTGACATACTGCATTACAGCATGGTACGGCAGCTGCACCATGGCAGACAGGGAGAGGCTTCAGAGGGTAACTAGGACAGCACAGAAGGTCATTGGTTGCCCTCTCCCCTCCCTGATGGATATTTACACCTCCCGCTGCCTTAGCAGGGCAAAGAATATCATCAAGGACAGCTCCCATCCTGCGTTTGGACTGTTCGACCTGCTGCCCTCTGGAAGGCGCTATAGGTGCATCAAAACTAGGACAAATAGACTCAGGAACAGTTGTTTTCCGAAAGTCATAACTACTCTTAACTCACACATGCACTGACTTCACAGCCCAACACCCGGACTTCCATCTACTCTATCCACGTACTGAAATTTGGAATTGTAATGTGTATTGTAATTGTAATTTTTAATATTTTTTTAAAATAATTTTTAATATTTTAATATAACTTTAAAAATCTGCCTAAGAATACTACCTATTCATCCTTCACCATTTTGCCTTTATAGATATGTATATAGCGCCGCAGAATTGTGCACTAATCCCCCCCCCCCCTTGTTTTGTTTTCTGTTTCTTGTTTTTTGTACTAAATTATATGTATGCACTGAGTACGAGATGCTTTTAATCTCATGGTACATGTATAGTGACAATAAATGGCATATCTATATCTATCTATCTCTGTGTTGTTGCTTTAACCGGCCTGTTAAAGTGCAGCAACTGAGAATGTCATTGTTCTGATGTTGCTGCACGTGACAACTAAACACTCTTGTCTTCATTCTACACTTGAAATTACCACAATTACATTTAAACGGCATTTGGACAGGTACACATGCAGGAAGGAACTGCAGATGCTGGTTTAAACCGATAGACACAAAGTGCTGGAGTAACTCAGCGGGTCAGGCAGCATCTCTGGAGGAAAGGAATGGGTGATGTTTCGGGTCGAGCCCCGTCTTCAGACTGAAGGTCTGGTTAGTTGGCTTGGTATAAGTGTAACGTCCCTAGTGTGTGTAGGATAGTGTTAATAACCATATAACAATTACAGCATGGAAACAGGCCATCTCGGCCCTACAAGTCCGTGCCGAACACTTATTTTCCCCTAGTCCCATCTACCTGCACTCAGACCATAACCCTCCATTCTTTTCCCATCCATATACCTATCCAATTTATTTTTAAATGATAAAATCGAACCTGCCTCCACCACTTCCACTGGAAGCACATTCCACACAGCTACCACTCTCTGAGGAAAGAAGTTCCCCCTCATGTTACCCCTAAACTTCTGTCCCTTAATTCTGAAGTCATGTCCTCTTGTTTGAATCTTTCCTACTCTCAATGGGAAAAGCTTGTCGACGTCAAGTCTGTCTATCCCTCTCATCATTTTAAAGACCTCTATCAAGTCCCCTCTTAACCTTCTGCGCTCCAGAGAATAAAGACCTAACTTATTCAACCTGTAACTTAGTTGCTGAAACCCAGGCAACATTCTAGTAAATCTCCTCTGTACTCTCTCTATTTTGTTGACATCCTTCCTATAATTGGGCGACCGAAATTGTACACCATACTCCAGAATTGGTCTCACAAATGCCTTGTACAATTTTAACATTACATCCCAACTTCTATACTCAATGCTCTGATTTATAAAGGCTAGCATACCAAAGGCTTTCTTTACCACCCTATCTACATGAGATTCCACCTTCAGGGAACTATGCACAGTTATTCCTAGATCCCTCTGTTCAACTGCATTCCTCAATTCGCTACCATTTACCATGTACGTCCTATTTTGATTTGTCCTGCCAAGATGTAGCACCTCACACTTATCAGCATTAAACTCCATCTGCCATCTTTCAGCCCATTCTTCCAAATGGCCTAAATCTCTCTGTAGACTTTGGAAATCTACTTCATTATCCACAACACCACCTATCTTAGTATCATCTGCATACTTACTAATCCAATTTACCACACCTTCATCCAGATCAATGATGTACATGACAAACAACAGTGGACCCAACACAGATCCCTGAGGCACCCCACTAGTCACCTGCCTCCAACCTGACAAACAACCATCCACCATTACTCTCTGGCATCTCCCATTCAGCCACTGTTGAATCCATCTTGCAACTCCTCTCTCTTTTTCTGAACCAAGTGTCCAATTTCCCTTGAAAACCATGGCTCTTTATAATTTTTACTATTTCATTTCAACCGAACAGGGACATAAAGATTCTGTACTCTTAAAATTTCCCCTTTAAATGTCCACCATGTTTCTTCTACATCCTTCCCATAAAACAAAATGTCCCAATTCACTCCTTTTAAATCCTTTCGCGTCTCATCAAAATTAGCCTTTCTCCAATCAAAAATCTCAACCCTAGGTCCAGTTCTGACCCTCTCCATAATTATATTGAAACTAATGGTATTGTGATCACTGGTCCCGAACTGTTCCCCAACGCATACCTCTGCCACCTGACCTGTCTCATTTCCTAACAGGAGGTCCAGCTTTAATGTGTTGGGGTCGCTGGTCGGTGCGGACTCGGTGGGCCGAAGGGCCTGTTTCCATGTTGTATCTCAAAACTGAACCCTGTCCGGCTAGCAGGGCTGTGTAGGGCCGAGTGCCGGGACATGGTGACATCTGGCTCTGATCTCCACAAAGCCAATCACGTAGAGAGCAGCAATATTACAAAATTTTGAGATTTTAAAAATCAAGTCTGCAATTTAACCCATCAGATAAAGCATAAAATGAAGTTTAATTTGACACCTAATTCAATTTCATATCTTCAGTATTAAAAAGATTATGGCCATTTTCATACTCGGAAATTAGCATCTTGTTCCCTTTGCTTTTCCATTGACTTAACACAATGCTGTGATCGAGGACAGTCAAAAGCCCATAACTTTCATAAAAATCTATACTGAATGGAATCTTTAGTTATTATAGATTGAAGCATTCTGAAACAAATATAAAACATCTTTTTATATCACAGATGGACGGAATTTAATGTTTAATTCCCATAAATGAATCTAGAAACAGCCACTCAATATAATTACAATTATTATTTCTTCGCACAATACATGGGACTAAAACTAATATTTAGTCTAAAAATATTGACTATGGGTAGACAATAACACAAAATATAGATGATTTAGATGCTCTTATGACATGATTGTCCAGAAGAAAAGCATTAAAATCATCTTGCGAGTGGGTTTTTCTGTAACGCGATCGATTGGAATGCTGCATTTGCGGTGAATTTGAGCCCCATATCTGCAGGAAAAACACCGCCGGTCCGTATGGGGTAAAAACTCACATTTTTGCAAATGAAAATCAGATTAAAGCCATCCCAAGAAACAAGTTTATATGTAAAACTAGACCAAGTACAGACCCGTCGGGTCTGTTTCCCCAACGTGCGGTTGTGGGGGGGGGGAGGCGGCATGCAGCGTCACACACACTAACTATTCCCCCCCCCACCCCGCCGCACTCACGCTAATAACTTGATATTATATTAATATTATTAATTTGCTCCTTTTACCCCATAAACACCCTATCTACTGATGCATAGCCCCCAACTTGCAGTCACACCTAGAGAGGGTGAGGGCAGAGAGAGAAGGGGCAGAGACAGAGAGAGAGAGAGAGAGAGAGAGAGAGAGAGAGAGAGAGAGAGAGAGAGAGAGAGAGAGAGAGAGAGAGAGAGAGAGAGAGAGAGAGAGAGAGAGAGAGAGAGAGAGAGAGAGAGAGAGAGAGACACACACACAGAGAGAGGGGCAAGAGGGAGAGGGGAGTGGAGAGGAGGAGAAGAGGGAGGGTGGGTGAGGGGAGAAAGGTGAGGGAGGAGGGGAGGAGAGAGAGGGTGAGAGTGAGGGAGAGAGAGAGGGGGTGCTGAGAGGGGGGTGAGGGGGAGGGGTGGGGAGCAGGGAGGGGGAGGTAGTTGGGAGGGTGGAGGGAAGTGGGTAGGTTGTGTGGAGGGGAGGGGGTTTAGGGGAGGGAGGGAGGGTGGGGGAGGGGACTGACTGCAAAAGCTTTTATAGATATGTGAAGAGAAAAAGATTAGTTAAAACAAATGTAGGTCCCTTGCAGTCAGAAACAGGTGAATTGATCATGGGGAACAATGACATGGCAGACCAATTGCATAACTACTTTGGTTCTGTCTTCACTAAGGAAGACATAAAAATTCTGCCGGAAATAGCAGTGGACCGGGGGTCAAATGAGATGGAGGAACTGAGTGAAATCCAGGTTAGCCGGGAAGTGGTGTTAGGTAAATTGAATGGATTAAAGGCCGATAAATCCCCAGGGCCAGATAGGCTGCATCCCAGAGTACTTAAGGAAGTAGCCCCAGAAATAGTGGATGCATTAGTGATAATTTTTCAAAACTCTTTAGATTCTGGAGTAGTTCCTGAGTATTGGAGGGTAGCTAATGTAACACCACTTTTTAAAAAGGGAGAGAGAGAGAAAACAGGGAATTACAGACCAGTTAGTCTAACATCGGTAGTGGGGAAACTGACAGAATCAGTTATTAAAGATGGGATAGCAGCACATTTGGAAATTGGTGAAATCATTGGACAAAGTCAGCATGGATTTATGAAAGGTAAATCATGTCTGGCGAATCTTATAGAATTTTTCGAGGATGTAAGTGGTAGAGTGGAATTTTTCGAGGATGTAGAGTGGATAAGGGAGAACCAGTGGATGTGTTATATCTGGACTTTCAGTAGGCTTTCGACAAGGTATTGGGGGTTCAGTATTGATGTGGATAGAGAACTGGTTGGCACACAGGAAGCAAAGAGTAGGAGTAAACGGGTCCTTTTCACAATGGCAGGCAGTGACTAGTGGGGTACCGCAAGGCTCAGTTCTGGGACCCCAGCTCTTTACGATATATATTAATGATTTGGACGAGGGAATTGAATGCAACATCTCCAAGTTTACGGATGACACGAAGCTGGGGGGCAGTGTTAGCTGTGAGGAGGATGCTAGGAGGCTGCAAGGTGACTTGGATAGGCTGGGTGAGCGGGCCAATGCATGGCAGATGCAGTATAACGTGGATAAATGTGAGGTGATCCACTTTGGTGGCAAAAACAGGAAAGTAGATTATTATCTGAATGGTGGTCGATTAGGAAAGGGGGAGATGCAACGAGACCTGGGTGTCATGGTACAACAGTCATTAAAAGTAGGCATGCAAGTACAGCAGGCAGTGAAGAAGGCGAATGGTATGTTAGCTTTCATAGCAAAAGGATTTGAGTATAGGAGCAGGGAGGTTCTACTGCAGTTGTACAGGGTCTTGGTGAGACCACACCTGGAGTATTGTGTACAGTTTTGGTCTCCTAATCTGAGGAAAGACATTCTTGCCATAGAGGGAGTACAGAGAAGGTTCACCAGAATGATTCCTGGGATGTCAGGACTTTCATATGAAGAAAGACTGGATAGACTCGGTTTGTACTCGCTAGAATTTAGAAGATTGAGTGGGGATCTTATAGAAACTTCCAAAATTCTTAAGGGGTTGGACAGGCTAGATGCAGGAAGATTGTTCCCGATGTTGGGGAAGTCCAGAACAAGGGGTCACAGTTTAAGGATAAGGGGGAAATCTTTTAGGACCGAGATGAGGAAAACTTTTTTCACACAGAAAGTGGTGAATCTCTGGAATTCTCTGCCGCAGAAGGTAGTTGAGGCCAGTTCATTGGCTATATTTAAGAGGGAGTTAGATGTGGCCCATGTGGCTAAAGGGATCAGGGGGTATGGAGAGAAGGCAGGTACAGGATACTGAGTTGAATGATCAGCCATGATCATATTGAATGGCGGTGCAGGCTCGAAGGGCCGAATGGCCTACTCCTGCACCTATTTTCTATGTTTCTATGTTGTCATATCCGGTTATGTGTCGGCATATCCGGGTATGTCCACATATCCGGGAATGTCGTCATCTCCGGGAATGGCTTCCTATCTGGGAATGTCGTCATATCCGGGAAGGTTGCCATATCCGGGAAGGTCGCCATATCTGTGTATTTCACCATATCCGGGTATGTCCACTTATCCGGGAATCTCCATCTCCGGGAATGGCTTCCTATCTGGGAATGTCGCCATCTCCGGGAATGTCTCCATCTCCGGGAATAGCTTCCTATCCGGGAATGTCTCCATCTCCGGGAATGGCTTCCTATCCGGGAATGTCTCCATCTCCGGGAATGGCGTCCTATCCGGGGAGATGGGGGAGATGTCCATACATAGAAACATAGAAACATAGAAAGTAGGTGCGAGAGTAGACCACCAGGTCCGTCGAGCCCGCACCGCCATTCGCTCATGGCTGAACACTAAACAGACACACTTACCCACAAACAGTAGACACAAGACACAGAACACAAGACACTACCCTCCCCTTTATACCGCTATCACCCCTCTCCACCCCAAGAACCTCGTGATCTCCTGGGGGAGGCAAAAAACCGGATAAAAACCCAGGTCCAATTCGGGAAAAAAATCCGGGAAATTCCTCTCCGACCCCAATCCAGGCGATCGACACTTGTCCAGGAGATCACTCAGGTCTACTATACTAACCATACCTAGGTCCATATCCCTGCCCTCTCCCCGTAGCCCCTTGTCCCCTTGGCAGCTAAAAAACCATCTATTTTAGTCTTAAATATATTTAACGTTTCTGCTTCCACTGCTCCCTGGGGCAGTGAATTCCATAACTTAACCACCCTCTGGGTGAAGAAGTTCTTCCTCATCTCAGTTTTAAAAGAACCCCCCCTTATTCTGCAACTATGTCCCCTAGTTCTAGTTTCCCCGATCATTGGGAACATCCTCGGTGCATCCACCCGATCAAGGCCCCTCACGATCTTACAGATTAATTTTCATAAATTCAGACTTTAGATCTTACCTTTCCGCTCCAGTTGATTCACAAAGTTTGACTGCAGCATCTCAGCAGCGACTTTGCTTTCAAGACTTTCTTCCACCTATCCACTTAGCTGAACATTTTTCAGACTTCTTAATGCTTATCTCACTAAATTCAATTACCCTGCTGCAGGTTTCCAGGACACAGAACTAGAAAGAACCTTGATCGGAATCTCCAGTAAAACAGGCATCAGTGAAGCACTCTCAGCTATGATGTGTGCTAGCCTGAAGCAAAGCGCGTGATTGGCCCACTGGCAGACAACAGTATTATTTTTGAAGAAGAACATCCCACTATATTTCATGAACCCATGGGAGGAAAAGACAGTTTTCAATGTTTGCTTGAGATCATATTAATCAAATTTTAAATTTAGTTTAGTTTATTATTGTTACATGTACCGAGGTACAGTGAAAATATGTTTTGGTGCATGCTATCCAGTCAGCGAAAATACTATGCGTGATTACACTCAAGCCGTCCACAGCGTACAGATACAGGAAAAAGCGTATATAATTTAGTGCTAGCTAAAGTCTGATTCAAGATGTTTCAAAAGTCTCCAATGAGATCGACGTTAGGTCAAGTTCGCACTCTAGCTGGGAAGAGGATGGTTCAATTGCCTGATAACAGCTGGGAAGAATATTGAATATTGAATTCTATTCCATATTCATCACAATGTTTGTGATTCTGAATGCAGTTGGAGGGTGCATTATGTTACCCAATGCACAATGTAATGCATAAATTCTATTCTTGTGAAAATTAAATCAGTAGAGTTGTTTATTCTAAAAACATTTTTTTTTATGTGCTGATTTTTCCATTTCATGGCTTTTATTGCAGGTTAGATTAAAAATGAACTCGGCACCACATTTATAAAATAATTAAGTTGTAAATGAAATAAAAGCAACCTTTAAATAACGTATTAAGCCCTGAATAATAAAGTTAAAAATATAACCATTGATTTTCTACTCTCAGTTTATGATGAAATGTGAATTTTCAAAAAGTGCCAATTCATAAGTTTCACTTAGCAGCTTCTACTGCCCTCCGCTAGACTTCAGAATGTACTGACATAAAGCTATTTGTTGTCAAATTCAACTGATTTAAACACAATCTACTTCACCAGTAGAATAACACACTGTGCATTATTCATGTAATACCTGAAAGGACACATTGCACACATTAACATCCCATATTTTTACAAAGAATACCTACCTGGAAACAAATAAATAATGTATCTTCCTATGCATTATTTGCTTTCTCACTAAATGCTAATTACATAACTTATATTTTAACTTTAACAATGCATTAAAACCTTGGAAATACTGTAACATATTGATCCATACATTTTGAAGTTCAGTGTCTGATATGGCTCAATTATTTACTGAATTAATTAGTGTTCCATATTATAAAGCATACACTTTAAACTCAATGCATAATTATCTTTCCAAATTGATTTTTGGAAAGGCTATTTTTTAAAAACATTTTTGTACTGACTGAAAATTAGTTGACAGGTAATTTCTGACGAATTGACACCAGCTCTCTTGTGCTGGTCATATATTGGTTAATGTGTCCAATTCCTTCCACCTCCCCAACTCTTGCAGCACATCAATTGGTAGAGTTTGAGGATTTTCTTTTCTTAAAAGTGAGAAGGCCTACATTTTGAAACATTTTCATATGTTGCTCAATGTGCCACTAACAATGAAAGGCATCTATTTAGAAATATTTCCAATCCTTCTTGACTTCACATGTGTCATAGAGATACAATACTGAAATAGGCCCTTTGCCACCGTCTATATCAACCTTCAACTACAATTCACACTAATCTACATTAATCCCATTTTGCTTCTCCCACATTCTCATTTTCTCTCCCCACTCACCCACACATTAGGGGCAATTTGCAATGTCCAATGAAGTGGGCGCATGTGCGCATGTGTGGAGCTCTTCTAGAGTGTGCGCACGTGCAGGACATTTCCGGAGTGTGCGCATGTGCAAAGTATTTCAGGCGGGAAAAGCCTGTGGAATCAGCCATGTTTGCCAGACGTTTCTGAGTTTCTGTATTAAAGAAATAAGTTTCTTAAAGCTTAAATAAAGTTAAGTTAATTACGAGTAGTAAAAGTTTCATTTATCTCACAACAATTTAAGCAACTTATTTTAGAAGTCAAACAGTCCGACTTGGGATGGAGAAGCTACTGAAACCACAACGCTTGGATCTGGATCCCAACTCACCTGCTGCTGCAAAGAATTGGAAGCACTGGCTTCGTATACTAAATAACTTCTTTGATGAGTGTGGCAATGATGCACCAGACTCAAGACATTAATAAGCTTCGTCTCTTCTGATGTATATGATTACATAGAGGAATGTACAACTTATGATTCTGCTATTGACGTACTAAGCAAACTCTTCGTTAAGACACCCAACGTGATATTCTCTCGACACCTCCTTGCTACAGGGAAACTAAAACCTGGTGAGTCACTAGATGAATTTTTACAAGAACTTCAAAGACTTAGTAAAGACTGCCTTCAAAGCAGTTACGGCTGATCAATATCGACAGGAAGTTATTCGAGACTCTTTTATCAATGGTTTGGCATCGCCTTTAATACGACAGAGACTATTAGAACACAAAACCTTGGATTTACAGTCAGCTTCCAATCAAGCTTACTCTTTAGACTTGGCTCAGAAAAATTCAGATGCTTATGGCTCTTCTAATGTGTATTCTGCTGCAACTCCTACAAAATAATTTGCTGCAGCATATAATTATTCAAAAGGGAACTGTTACTTTTGTGGGAGTAATATTCATAAGAGAGAGACATGTCCTGCTCGAGAGGCAACTTGTAATAGTTGTGGCAAGGAGGGACATTATTCTAGTATGTAAGTCCAAAGCAACTACTAAAAGTGTGACTGCTGCCATATACACGCCTTCTTTATGTGCAATTACAGCTGCATTTCCTCAGAGCTTGTCTCATGCAGCTACAACGGTATCCATTAATGGCCATACACTTAATGTACTACTTGATTCTGGCAGTTCAGAAAGTTTTACAAGTGAAAATGTTGTGTCCCGACTAAATCTAACTATAATTCCTTCAAATAGAGAAATCTCGTTGGCTCTGACAACTCTCAATACTCAAATTATAGGATCTTGTATTGTAGACTTTATTCTGAACAAAACTAGCTATAAATCTGTATGTCTTGGTATTTTGAAAAATTTGTGTAGCGATAAAATTCTAGGTCACGATTTCCAGAAACTGCACAGATCACTTCAAATAATGTATGAAGGAACTATGCCTGATCTTGTATTGTCAAAGCCACCAGTATTATGTGGTTTTTCTGCAGCGTCTCTTGAATGTCCTTCATTATTCACTAATTTATCCTCCAAGTGCAAGCCAATTGCTACAAAATCAAGACATTTTAGTAAAGATAATAGGAACTTTAACACAGAAGTAACTAATCTTTTACAAGAAGGGATTATAGAACCCAGTTCTTCCCCTTGGAGGGCACAAGTTGTCGTGGTTAAGGACCCCTTGGAGAGACAGAAAGAGACTCTGCATTGATGACTCTCAAACTATAAACCAGTTCACGGAGCTTGATGCATATCCATTACCTCGAATAGAAGAGATTATCAATACATTAGCTAAGTATAAGATATTCTCTACTTTTGACTTAAAAAGTGCTTACTATCAAATTCCTCTGAAGGAATCAGAAGAAATACACTGCGTTTGAAGCAAATGGGAAATTATATCACTACTGCAGAGTTCCTTTTGGGGTAACTAATGGCGTGGCCGTTTTTCAGAGAGAGACGGACAAACTTGTTGAACAGCATTATATTATCTTGATAATATAACTATTGCAGGAAAAGGCCAAACTGAACATGATGAAAATGTACAACGGTTTTTAGATGTTGTACATTAAATGAGGCTAAGTCAATAACATCAGTATCGTCAATTAATATTCTTGGTTATTGGGTTGGAAATGATCAAGCCTGATCCAGAAAGACTCCGCCCACTCCAAGAGATACCTGTACCAGCAACATTAAACTCTCTACGAAGGGTTCTGGAATGTTTGCATATTATGCTAAATGGATACCAAATTTTTCTGACAAAATTCAACCTTTGATTAGAGCAAAATCTACAGCAATTGGTGCCTTTACTTCTTTATAGAAACAATTGGAATCTGCGACATTACACGCCATCGATGAGGATCTCCCCTTTGTTGTTGAATGTGATGCCTCTGATTTAGCAGTATCAGCAACATTAAATCAAGGACGACCAGTGACTTTCATGTCTCGTACTCTCCAAGGTAGTGAATTGCACTACCCATCCGTCGAAAAGGAAGCTACAGCAATTATTGAAGCAGTGAGGAAATGGAGTCATTTCCTTGCTCGCCAGCACTTCACTTTGATAACAGATCAGCGTTCAGTGGCTTTTATGCTGGATAATCGGAAACGAACGAAGATTAAAAATAGTAAAATTCATGAATGGAGGATTGAATTATCCGCATATAGTTATTCAATTGAGTACCGCCCTGGTAAGGATAATGTTGTTCCGGACACATTAACTCGAGCATTTTGTGCCTCTGTTCATTCTTCTGCGTACACTGATCTTCACAATGGGCTGTGTCATCCTGGAGTCACTCGTTTGTTACACTATGTTTGTTCCAAAAAATTACCTTTCTCTACAGAAGGTGTGAAGATGACGTGTGCTTCATGTAGAATCTGTGCTGAATTAAAACCAAGGCTCTTCCGTCCTGAAGAAGGAAGAATGATCAAAGCTACTCAACCTATGGAACGTTTGAGTATTGACTTCAAAGGGCCTTTACCATCCTCCTCACGAAATTTTTATATACTTACCTTAGTTGACGAAGATTCGAGGTTTCCATTTGCCTTTCCTTGTCCAAATATTTCAGCTGCTATGGTTATCAAATGTTTAGATCAACTGTTTTCATTCTGTGGATTTCCAAGTTACATACATTCTGATAGGGGCACCTCATTCATGTCAAAAGATTTAAAGGACTACCTTTCCATGAGAGGAATTGCAACAAGTAAAACAACACCATATCATCCTATTGGAAATGGTCAGGTTGAGAGGTATAACGGAATCATTTGGAAAGCAGTGAAACTGGCTTTAAAGTCAAATTATATACCAGATCAGCAGTGAGAATGTGTTCTACCAGATGCATTACACTCCATCAGATCTCTACTGTCAACTGCTACCAATACTACTGCACACGAGCGGTTCTTTAACTTCAAAGGGCGTTCTTCTAGTGGTACTTCTCTGCCATCATGGTTGATGAGCCGTGGGCCTGCGTTGCTTCGTCGTTATGTCCGATTAAATAAGAATGAACCTTTTGCTGATGAAGTTGAACGGACTGATGTCAACACTTCTTATGCACCTATCAAGTATCAGGATGGACGTCAGTCAACTGTCTCACTTCGTGACCTTGCACCATGTCCGTCTTCTCCATCAGTTCCGTCACTTCCTGATAACACTAATCGAGAACTTCCTCCGTCAGCTCTGTGACTTCTTGATAACACTAATCGGGAAATTCCTCCAACACTTCCAGCATCCTCTATGGAAACTTCGACAAGAAATTCTAAAATTGAAAATCTAAATAACAATACGAGCGAAGTTGATGACCAAGCAATATATCTACCCCCAGCTATTGAAACACCGTTATCTCCTGAGGCTCCAGTGCTGCGACGGTCATCAAGATGTATTAAACCTCCTGACTGTCTCAACTTATAAATAGGAGGGGAGAATGAAGTGGGCGCATGTGCGCAGCTCTTCTAGAGTGTGCGCATGTGCAGGACATTTCCGGAGTGTGCGCATGTGCGAAGTATTTCGGGCGGGAAAAGCCTGCAGAATCAGCCATGTTTGCCAGACGTTTCTGAGTTTATGTATTAAATAAATAAGTTGCTTAAAGCTTAAGTAAAGTTAAGTTCATTACAAGTAGTGAAAGTTTCATTTATCTCACAACATCCAATAAGTCTACCAACCCCTGCATCTTTGGCCTTGAGAGGAAGAGGAGGAGAGCCACTAGGTTTCAGGGAGGATTGAACTCGGGTCAATCGCCCAGGAGACAACAGCTCAACGAGCTGCACCAGCGTTGATTAACTTGCTTTTCTATGCATGTACTGGAATAGATCTGATTGTTTTAAACAGAGCCAAATGAATCAAGATTTTTTCTGAATTAGCTCTTTACTAAAACAAGCAGAGTCAGCCAGCAAACTAAATAAAACACCTGGATTCTTCTATTTTTAAACTAGACAAGAGATGAGGCATTGGAACAAGTGTTGTTGTATTCCTTTTACAGATATCAATCAAGTGCAAAACCATATAAATGCTGATGTATTAGTATCAGCAACCAGAGGCTTTGACGATCCCCATCAAAAACAGGCATTCAGTCCTTTGTATCTGTACCCATGCGAGGCCACGTTGTAAAAAATACGTTGCCTGAATGCAACGAGATGCAAACAGAAAAAGTTCCAGCAAACAATGTGCTGGAGGAACACTGCAAGTCGAGTAGCATGTGTGGGTGGAAGGGAAAGGTTAACATTAATGGTCAATACCCTGCATTGTGCCTGAGAGTGTCAGTCATTGTGGAATGCAAGCCAAGCCAAGTCACAGACAAGTGAAAACACAAAATTATTCTGTTAATAATACAACATCAACTTATTGAAGTCCCCCTGCCATGTCCTACATCATTATTACACTGATTTTTCTGTATTCCTCATCTTTCTAATGGCCATAATACTTTTTTTACTCCTTTAGTTTAGGAAAGACGATTGAATGTTTTTGCATAAGTAACAATGCTGCATTTTGTCCAAATAATTCCTATTGTACGTGGGAACCATAAAATAAAGATCTTTAATCAGAGGTCGTAGTCACGAAACGAAAAGGGTGGTGCCAGCAATGCCTCGCCAACGGTCTGTCTGTCCTTTCCTTCTTTTGTTGTTTGTTTGTATGTGTTCAACGTATGTTTTTAGTGTTCTTTATTTGGGGGAGGGGCGAATTTTTTTTTTCTAATCTCTTATCTCGATTTTACTTCGGAGTCATGTGAGTGACTACGTGAAGAGCCCGCTCAGCACGCATGCGCGGCATTGCGTTCAGCAGTGCAACAGCGGCCGCATCGGGAGTCAGGCGCTCCCGCTACAGATTGAAAGACGGACTGTCAGGTAAGTACCCTGAGGTCGGGTTTATTTCACAGGAGAGCCTTCTGCTTTGTTTTACAGGCAGAGAACAAAAAGGCTCTTGAACAAACCTGTCCCCACGCACGACTCCAACGGAGGAGCATTCCATCTGGGGGGGGGGGCAGCAACAGGCAGTAGGACCGCTTACCAGGCGCTCCGCCATCCCCGACACAGTGCCGAGCCCAGTCCCACTAGCGCCCGAGCAGCGGGCTGGATGTAAAGCTACCTGAAAAAGCGTCCGGCCGGTGGCTTCCGACTTGTCAGACGGGGACGTCTCTCCACCCGCACGGGGGAGAGACAGCTGCTTGAGCCGCTTAAAGCGGCTCCTGGAGCAGGTGCTCCAGCGAGACGCGCTGCGTGAAGGGCGCTCTCGCAGGGGGAGTTCAGGCACTCCCACCACAGTGCCTTGTGCACTGCCGATCGAAAATACCCGGCGCTCCGCCATCCCCGACACCGGGCCGAGCCCAGTCCCGCTAGCGCCTGAGCAGCGGACTGGTTGTATAGCCACCAGGAAGAGCATCCGGCCGGTGGTTTCCGACTCGTCGGACGGGAACGTCTCACCACCCGTTCGGGGGAGAGACAGCCGCTTGAGCCGCATGGAGCGGCTCCTGGACCAGGTGCACCAGCTAGACTAGCTGCGTGAGGGGCAGTCTCGCAGGGGGTGTTCAGGCACTCTCTCCACAGTGCCTTGTGCACTGGCCATCGCTTCCTCCTCACCCGAGGGCAGCTTTGGCGACCAGGACTGGGCTGGTCAGGAAGAGGGGATGCTGGCTGAAGAAGTCGGGAGTATGCAAGGGGTGCAGGACCAGGAAGAGATGCTGGGTGTGGTGGACCACAACGTGGGAGCCCCACATTAGAGCCTAAACTAGCGGTCAGCATCAACCACCTCTCCAACAGGCCCCTACAGGAGCAGGTGGTTAATGAGGCCTTAGAATTGTCCACAGCTCCAAAAAATTGTGAGTCTCTCAAAGTGCCGGCTGTCAACAGCCAAATCTGAGGGCACGTCGGGACAAATATTCGGAACCAGGAGCTGAAACTGCAGCGGATCCTCAGGCTCCTGACGTCAGCCATCACATCATTTGCTCGTTCTGTGGACAATACGGAGATGACCACAAACCAACTCTCGCGCTGTTGTGCAACACGCAGTTCGAGATAAATAACCTCCGTAAAGAAATAAGACCTGCCCTAAATCCAAAATTCGCGGGGTTGTGCAAAACCCCAGCCACTGAGCCAGACACACTGATCTTTGGCAAAGACCTCACGAAAAAAGTAAAGGATATGGAAGAGGCCTCTAAAACATTCGGTCTCATGAGGGCAGGCCCCGGGACGAGCAAACCCAAAACAACAATACCCAAGCGGCAGCACCCCATCGCGTCCACCAGTCGACGCCTACCCTATGGGACTGGTGAAAGCTCGGTGTCCGCATATCACCACCTGAAGTATTTTTTAGACCAAGGCCCAGAGTGGACCCCATGGAAAATGCGCAACCCCCAAACATCACCGCCACGTCAGACAACGCGCAAGACTCGCTAGTCTGGGAAGAGACAGAAGAAACACCCATAACCATGGAGGTAGGTGGGTCTTGTTCCTACCAGCATATAGAAAGTAGGGGCGCAATATTAACAGGGGGGAGATTACACCTGTTTAAGGAAGCATGGGAGTCTATCACGAATGACAAGTATATACTCAATAGCATTAGTGGATACAAAATACAATTTATACTAGAAAAATATTCACTAAAACTAAAAAAGATGGTGAATGTCGCATCATCATTGACTTAACTTCACTAAATATGTTTGTTAAGTATGTACATTTCAAAATGGAAACGTTTGTTACTGCCAAGCAACTGATTTCCAAAGGATACTTCATGGCAAGCATTGACCTCAAAGATGCATACTATTCAGTACACATTCACAAGGATCATCGCAGATACCTGAAATTTACCTGGATGTGGCAGCATTGGCAGTTTAAAGCATTACCCAATGGTTTAACATCAGCCCCAAGATTATTCACCAATATACTAAAACCAGCCCTGGCAATATTAAGAAGACAAAAACGTATGGTCATGGCATATCTTGATGATATCTTAATAGTAGGCAAGACCATGGAGTTAGCATATCAGCTGTGTCAGCTACCAAACAGTTGTTCGAAACCTTGGGATTTGTCTTACATCCAGATAAATCTAAGTTGAAGCCATCCACAACCATGGACTACTTGGGCTTCACAATTAACTCAGTCCACATGTCTGTAACTTTGCCAAAAGACAAAACAACTGAATTGGCACAATCATGCAACAATTTAATGGTCAACGAGCGACCAACTATTCGACAAGTAGCAAGAGTAATTGGGGAAATGGTAGCAGCATGCAGGTCATTATGATCGTATCATGAAATTACCCACTGAAGCAATATCAGAACTACAGTGGTGGGCAGAAAACGTTTGGCATAGTTTCAGCCCTATCATCATCATTAACCCTACTTTAGTTATCCAAACAGATGCCAGTGCTCAAGGCTGGGGAGCGACTAACTCCATATCCAGCACAGGTGGTAGATGGACTAACCTAGAGTCATCATTACTACCTACACTGGGCATTAACTATCTAGAGATGTTGGCTGCCTTTTATGGTTTAAAAGCGTTTGCATCCAATATGCATCACTTGCATGTACGGTTACAAATAGACAATACTACGGTGGTGGCCTACATTAAAATCGATATCATGCAACAAATTGGTCAACACAATTTTGCAATGGTGTGTCGAAAGACATATTTGGCTATCAGCAACTTACCTGCCAGGTAAGCTAAATACAGTGGCAGACACCAGGTCACGCAAATTTAATGACAACACCGAATGGATGTTAAACCCCAAAGTGTTTGCAAAGATTATTAAGCAATATGGCACGCCAGATATCGGCTTATTTGCATCAAGACTAAATCACCAGGTACCTATGTATGTCGCTTGGGAACCAGACCCTGAGGCAGCAGCGGTAGATGCGTTCGCGCTGGATTGGGGAAATTTCTTCTTCTATGCATTTCCTCCCTTCTGTCTCATCAGCCGTGTACTACGCACAATACAAATGGACTCTGCTTCAGGTATTTTGATAGTACCCGACTGGCCTACACAGCCATGGTTCCCATTACTCCACGATATCCCTCCGAACATCCACAAGAAAACAGTACTTGTCCAGCATCAAAAGTGGGAGAAGTACTGCTTGGATACAGGGACCACCTACTCAAACTCTACAGTTACCAACGTACTGGAATTCCTGGCGAACCTTCACCACGATGAAGGACTCAGCTACAGTGCCATCAACACAGCTAGAAGTGCCCTGTCTGTCTATTTAAAACAAGCTCCAGGAAAACAGGCCACGGGGTCCCACCCGCTGGTGGTCAAACTAATGAAGGGTATTTACAACTCTAACCCCCCTAGACCAAGGTACACCCATATATGGGATGTCAGTGTGGTCCAGACATACCTCAGGGGATGGCCACCAGCCAGATCCCTCAACCTGGAACAATCTACGCTCAAACCACTCATGTTGATGACACTTGTATCTGCACAGAGGGTCCAGTCACTACACCTATTGCTACTGGACACCATGCTCACAGCTCCAGACCAGATCACTGTCGTTATCCAGGGAATGATCAAACAGAGCAGACCAGAAACTCCTAATCCAGTCGTGGAATTCCGGGCTTACCCGCCAGAAACACGGTTATGTGCCATGACCCTACTATCGTACATAGACACAACCAACATATTCGAGGGAGATGAAAAGCCTTGTGGGTCAGTCATAAAAAACTTATGGTCGGGTGACGAGCCAAACCATTTCGAGATGGCTCAAGCAGGTGCTTAGATTGTTCCAGGTTGAGGGATCTGGCTGGTGGCCATCCCCTGAGGTATGTCAGGAACACACTGACATCCCATGTATGGGTGTACCTTGGTCTAGGGGGTTAGAGTTGTAAATACCCTTGATTAGTTTGACCACCAGCGAGTGGGACCCCATGGCCTGTTGTCCTGGAGCTGATTTTAAATAGACAGGCAGGGCACTTCTAGCTGTGTTGATGGCTCTGTAGCTGAGTCCTTCATCGTGGTGAAGGTTCGCCAGGAATTCCAGTACGTTGGTAACTGTAGCGGTTGAGTAGGTGGTCCCTGTATCCAAGCAGTACTTCTCCCATTTTTTGATGCTGGACAAGTGCTGTTTTTTAGTGGATGTTCGGAGGGATGCTGACATGGTGTCGATGGTTTGTTCTGATAATCCCAGTTCCAGAAGTGGTTTGTGCAGAATCTGCAACACAGGAGTTTGATTTTTTCATGGCACGGGTGGCTTGTGCCCGACACTGGGTGTTAATAACTCTGGGTCACTGGGGAATACCATCGGAGTTTCAACAACCATGTCATGGAGTATTGGGAACCATGTAGGCCAATCGGGTACTATCAAAATACCTGAAGCAGAGTCCATTTGTATTGTGCTTAGTCCCCGACTGATGAGGCGGAAGGGAGGAAATGCATAGAAGACGAATTTCCCCAATCCAGCGCGAATGCATCTACCGCTGCTGCCTCAGGGTCTGGTTCCCAAGCGACATACATAGGTACCTGGTGATTTTTTTTGTGGTTTAAACATCCATTCGATGTTGTCATTAAATGTACGTGGCCTGGTGTCTGCCACTGTATTTAGCTTACCTGGCCGGTAAGTTGCTGATAGCCAAATATGTTTTGCGACACACCATTGCCAAATTGTGTTGACCAACTTGTCGCATGATACCGATTTTATGCCGTCCATATGGTTAATGTAGGCCACCACCGTAGTATTTATCTATTTGTAACCATACATGCAAGTGATGCATATTTGTGCATATGCTTTAAACCATAAAAGTCACCCATCTCTAGATAATTGATGCCGAGTGTAAGTGGTAATGATGACACCGGGTTAGTCCATCTATTACCTGTGCTAGATATAGAGTTAGTTGCTCCCCAGCCTTGAGCACTGGCATCTGTTTGTATAACTAACATAGGGTTAGTGATGATAATAGGGCTGTAAACTATGCCAAACGTTTTTTGCCCACCACTGTAGTTCTGATATTGCTTCAGTGGGTAACTTCATGACACGATCATAATGACCTGTATGTTGTTTTTGGTGCAAAGGTCCGAATTATGTAGCCGGTAAATGCTGCTACCATTTTTCCAATTACTCTGTTACTTGTTGACTAGATGGTAGGTTGTTGACCATTAAATTGTTGCATGATTGTGCCAATTCTACTATTTTGTCTCTTGGCAATGTTACAGTCACGTAGACTGAATTAAATGTGAAGCTCAAGTAGTCCATGATTGTGGATGCTTAAACTTAGATTTATCTGGATGTAAGACAATCCCAGGGTTTCGAATAACTGTTTTGTAGCTGACACAGCTAACAGTCAATTCCATGGTCTTACCTACTATTTAAGACATCGCTTTAAACTGCTATAGCTGCCCCATCCAGGTAAATTTCAGGTATCTGCGATGATCCTTGTGAATGGTACTAAATAGTAAACATCTTTACGATCAATGCTTGCCATGAAGTATCCTTTGGAATGTAGTTGTTTGGCAGTAACAACTGTTTCCATTTTGAAATGTATATACTTAACAAACATATTTAGTGAAGTTAAGTCAATGATGATGCGACATCCACCAACTTGTTTGGGTTTAGTGAATATATTGCAAGGGTTCAGGTTTTCCCATGATACCCTTTGTAATTAGTCTCACCAGTTCAGCTTGTCCCTCTCGTTTCTTTAACGGAGAGGGGGAAATACCCTCTGGGGTGAATGTTGACCTGGTAGCAATTTTTCTAGTATGAATTGTATTTGTATCCACTAATGCCATTGAGTATATACTGATCACTCGTGATAGACTCCCGTGTGTTAGTATTACTCTATATGCTGGTAGGAACCAGACCCACCTACCTCCATGGTTATGGGTATTCTTCTGTTTCCTGCCAGTCCAACGAGTGTTGCACGTCATCTGACGTGGCGGTGACGTTGGGGGTGGCACATTTTCCATGGGGTCCGTTCTGGGCCATGGTCTAAAGAAGACTTTCGATGATAGAATGCGGACCCCGAGCTTTCATCAGTCCCATATGGTAGACGTCGACTGATGGACGCGATGGGGTGCTGCTGCTTATTGTTTTTGGTTTTGCTCGTCCCGGGGCCTGCCCTCATGAGACCGAAAGCTTGTTAAGGCCTCTCCATATCCTTCATATGCTTTGTGAGGTTTTTGCCAGAGAGCAGTGTGTCTGGCTCTGTGGCTGGAGTTTTGCACAACCCCGCAAATTTAGGATTTTATGGCAGGTCTTATGATTTGTTTACGAAGGTTGTGGTCATCTCCATATTGGTCCACGGAACGAGCAAACGATGTGATGGCGGACGTCAGGAGCCTGAGGATCCTCTGCAGTTTTAGCTCCTGGTTCCGAATGTTTGCCCCAACGTGCCCCCACTTTTGGCTGTTTACAGCCGGCACTCTAAGGGACTCACAGTTCTCTGGAGCTGTATACCTAATTGACTACCTCTCCTGTAGGGCCTTGAACGGCCTCCTGCACGTGGGGTTGCCACGTAGCGGTCCACCACACCTAGCAGCTCTTCCTGTTCCTGCACCCCTTGCATACTCCCGAGATCTTCAGCCATCGTCCCCTCTTCTTGACCAGCCCAGTCCTGGTCACCAAAGCTACCCTCGGGTAAGGAAGAAGCAATGGACAGTGCAGACGGCACTGTGGAGGGAGTGCCTGAACTCCCCCCTGCTAGAGCGCCCCTCACGAAGCGCGTCTCGCTGGAGCTCCTGCTCCAGGAGCCGCTCCAGCGGCTCAGGCGGCTGTCTCTCCCCCGGGCGGGTGGAGAGACATCCCCGTCCGACAAGTCGGAAGCCACCGGCCGGACGCCTCCTCCGTGGCTTTACTTCCAGCCCGCTGCTCAGGCGCTAGCGAGCTGGGCTCGGACGCGGTGTCGGGGAATAGCGGAGGCCGGGTAAGTGGTCCTACCACCTTGTGGCTGCCCCCCCGCCCCCCCCCCACCACACTCTTCCGTGGCTTGGGGAACAGGTTTGTTCTAGAGCCTTTCTTCTCTGCCTGAAAGCAGAAGGCGACCTCAGAGCTTACCTGACGGTCCGTTTCTTTCACTCCGTAGCGGGAGCGCCCGACTCCCCCGGAGTGATGCGCTTACGTCTGGACTGGCACCGGCGCAGCACCCCGTCTGTGGACCGCAGCATGTGCGGTCCTGGTGGCGTCTCTCCCCCTTCCGTGAACGGAACGCTCCTTCCCCGGTCCAACGAGGCTGCTTGCGTCTGCTGCTTTGCTCCACCTGGAGCAACAAACAGACTGTACTTACCTAAAGCTTCCTCTTTCAGGGTTGCAGCGCATGCATGCTGAGCGGGTTCTTCACGGAATCACTCATGTGACTCCGAAGTAAAATAGTAAGATTAAACGAGAACTTACCAGTTTGAAGTTTGATCTGTATTTTATGAGGAGTTACGATGAGGGATTACGTGCCCTCCGCTCCCACCCTCAATAATAGGGGTCAAACTGATAACTGATGTCTCCTTTTCTTTACTATGTTTATTTCAATAACTGTGTCTATCTGTGATTCCACACCACTGCTTTGAAGTATGCCGCGCATGCGTGCTGAGCGGGCTCTTCACGTAATCCCTCATCGAAACTCCTCATAAAATACAGATCAAACTTCAAAGTGGCAAGTTCTCATTTAATCTTACTATTTTGTACCGTATCGTATCTCCATCCGCACTGCGGCCCAACGTTGAGGAGTTTTGTGGCCTTTGCTGGAGACCGACTGAGAGAACTCCACCGCGGGTGCCTACGGACTTGAACATCACAGAGCTCGTGGTCTCTGGTCAGAGACCGACTTCGGGAACTCCAAGCCGCACGAACTTTGACCGCCCCGACACGGGAGCTTCGATCACCCCGAATGCGGATGGTTCGACTACCCCGACCATTGGGAGAATAAAAGAGGAAGATTGGTCTTTATTGCCTTCCATCACAGTGTGGTGGATGTTTATGATAACCTTTATTTCATTGTGTGTCTTGTTGCTTTTTTAGTATGGCTGTATGGTAATTTGAATGTCACTGGACCTTAATTGGTACATGTGACAATAAAGAAACTTTGAAATGTTTTAATATTTTAATATTTAATAGTTTACAGTGAACTTCCATTAATCAATTATTAGTATCTTAATTTTAAGAAATTTCCCATTGAGATGCAATAAAGCAGACTACGGGAGATGTATGTTGGAAATACTCAGCTGACCAGACAGCATCTGGCATCAGTTAGAATACCTCTGGGTTCAGGTTTCTCCTCTGCAGAGATTCCTGGAGAGAAGATGGGACCACACTGTGGGCACTGAATGCAATTCCCCAAATTCTGCAAAGCGGCCAACCTATTTGTGCTTGGTTTCTGCCCAGGAGGCAGCACATGCACTACACGAGAGAAACCATATGCAGATTAGCTTACTGCTTTGCTGAACAATTCTTATTAGAGCAGTAAAGCAATTTTGAGCTTCCAGCCTCCTGTCAATTTGATTCTCCATCCCACTCTTTGTCTCAGACCTTCTACATTGCTCCAGTGATGCCCAACATTCCCTCAAGGAATAACACCCTTGACCTGAAACATCAACTGCTTTGCTTTCCCTACAGATGCCGCCAAAGACGCAGACTGCTTTCAGCATTGTTTTGATCTTTTTTGTATGTCCAGCATCTACGGTTTTATGCTCTTTTTCCCCAGGCACTTTATGCGGGAACACTGGTGAAGATTCAGCATTGCATCACGAATGGATGATAATTGATAGTTAATTTGCATGAAATTCAGTGTATTCTCTCTCAATCTGGAAGCAGTTCATAGGTTGACCCAGGAATAAGTGGCATCTTGGCCTTCAGATAACCAGATACGATGTTGGACAACATATTACTTTAGTTTAATTTAGCAATACGGTGCAGAAACAGGCCCGTCGGCCCACGTAGTCATAGAATCATAGAAAATAGGTGCAGGAGTAAGCCATTCGGCCACTCGAGCCTGCACCGCCATTCGATAGGATCATGGCTGATCATCCAACTCAGCATCCCATCCCTGCCTTCTCTCCATACCCCCTGATCCCTTTAGCCACAAGGGCCACATCTAACCCCCTCCAAAATATAGCCAATGAACTGGCTTCAACCAGCCTCTGTGGCAGAGAATAGTAAGATTAAACGAGAACTTACCAGTTTGAAGTTTGATCTGTATTTTATGAGGAGGAACGTTGAGGGAATACGTGAAGAACCCCGCTTCCAACGCATGCGTGTCATTCTTCAAAGCAGCGGTGTGAGGTCACAGAAACTATAATGACCTAACATAGTAAGATTATTAAAGAGATACCAGTTTTTGATATGATCATAGGAGGGTGGGAGCGGAGGGCACGTATTCCCTCAACGTTCCTCCTCATAAAATACAGATCAAACTTCAAACTGGTAAGTTCTCGTTTAATCTTACTATTTTACTTCGGAGTCACGTGAGTGACTACATGAAGATTTCAAAGCTCTGTGACCCCACGCCGTGGAACGAGTCCATGCTTCACAACTGCCTTGGGTATTGGGAGAAAGTATCATTAGCAATTTTAAACACACTCATACAAAGATTTGTGTGATATAACGAAAAATAAATTTATTAAATTGAAATCATAGCCCTGTAACCTTTCGGGCAAATTATATTATTGAACGTAAAATGCTTTCAGAAAACGATGATGGCTCCAAAACTGGTTTGTTATAAACCTTTGGAAAATCCTTTCCGATGACCATCCTGCCATTCTGAGGATTTGGTCTGTTGGCACCACCAGAATTTTTGCTGCGGATGTTGCTGCAGCCCTGGTGGAATGAGATTTTAAAAACATTAGTGTCTATTCCTGCCATCTTTAGGACACATTTGAGCCACCTTGAGATAGTTTGGGTCGTGACCCTTTTGTGCGGTTTCTTGTAAGAAATTAACAGAGCCATTTCCTGACCTCGAATGCTCTTAGTATATTCCATGTATAATTTGGATATGTCTAGCTATACACAGGCGTTCGTCATTTGGATATGCCATAAATTCAATCACTTGACCCGATGAACCTGGTCTGTTTTGTTTTATTAAATCATGTATGACAAACACCAGTTTCTCGGGTGAGATGATCAAGGAGTCCAGGCTCAGTTTGTTTAATGACTGGACTTGTTGTGCGGTAACTAACGCCATGAGCATAACCATCTTCATGGTCAGTTTCCGAAGTGATAATGCTGTTATGGGCGACCAACTCCTCAGCATGTTTAAAACGACACCCACATCCCAGATTTTGGAGTACCTGGTTTTAGGGGGTTTTGCATTGAATATGCCCCTCATAAGTTTTGTTACCAGGGGGTGCGTTCCCACCGTGTGCCGCTCCGTTCCTTGCGATAGGTAATTGGAGAGTGCACTTCTGGCACTATTGATGGCACTGTAGCCTAATCGTTTATCACAATGGAGGCTTGTTAAAAATTCCAATACGGCCGGAATGTTCTTGGCCCTTTGGTCTAGGTTGTTGTCAAAGCAGTATATGCCCCATTTCTTGATGTGTCCGAGGTACTGCTTCCGTGTTGACCGTCTTTGTGCGGATGTGATGAGATTCATAGTCCTGTCTGACAACCCCATGCCGTGTAGTGGGTCTTTCAGACTCTACAAATCAACAAATCCATAGTCTTATGGCATGGGTGACTGCCCCCAGTCACTGGATGAATTAATAACTTTTGCGGCTATGTCCAATAAGGGAACATGGTTCTAACACCATCCCCTGTATGACCGAATACCACGGTTGAGTAGGCCAATCGGGTACTATGAGAATCCCAGATGCCGAATCTTGTTGAATTTTCCTTAGTACCCGATTGATGAGGCAGAACGGGGGAAATGCATAAAAAAGCCATTTCCCCCAATGCAGTGAGAAAGCATCTGTAGCTTCTGCCCCAGGGTCTGGTTCCCAGGACACATACGTTGGTAATTGGTGATTCAACCTGGATGCAAAAAGATCAATATCTGGTCTACCATATTTTGCTGTAATTTCAGCAAATACATTTTTATTTAACATCCATTCCGTGTTTTCGTTAAATTTGCGTGATCTGGTGTCTGCCACTGAATTTAGCTTACCTGGTAGGTATGTTGCCGATATCCAAATGTTTCTTTGGATACACCATTGCCAAATTAAATTTGCCAATTGATCACAAGATGTCGATATATTTCCACCCATGTGATTAATATATGCCACCGCGGTGGTATTATCAATTTGTAATCGTACATGCTGGTGCTTAATTGCTGAGCAATATGACTTAAGGCCATAAAATGCCCCACGTGTGTTAAGTAATACTGTAGTTCAAGTATAGCTTCCGTAGGCAGCTCCATAGGCCTATCAAAATGACCCTTGTTAAATTTGAGTGCTCTAATTTTTGTTGTTTGCAAATTTTGATAATGTAATGGCCCAAATTGTGTGGCCGGGAATGTAGCCACAATCTTCCCAATTATCCGGGCTACCCGTCTAATGGAGGGTCTGTTGGTGTTAAGAAGCTCGCTGCAATCTTCCTGTAGGGCTACGGCTTTATCTATTGGTAAAGTTACTAACATATTGACCGTGTTTATGGTGAATCCTAAATAATCCATATTAGTTGCTGGTATCAATTTAGACTTAACTGGATGGATGATAAACCCTAGTTGTTCAAACAATTGTTTTGTGGCAAGTACTGTTTGATGTGCCAATTCGTAACTTGTGCCAACAATAAAAATGTCGTCTAAATATGCCATCACCCTATGGCTTTGTTTACGTAACAATGCCAAAGCTGGTTTCAGAATTTTAGTAAATAATCTGGGGGCTGATGTTAGCCCATTTGGTAAGGCTCTATATTGCCAAAGTTCCCCTCATCCAGTTAAATTTCAAATACCGTCTGTGTTCCCCTCTGATGGGTACTGTATAGTATGCATCTTTTAAGTCATTGCTTGCCATATGGAACCCAGCTGACACTAATTCCTTAGCAGTGATAAAGGTATCCATCTTAAAATGAACATATCGAATGAATGTGTTTAGGGTTGAAAGGTCAATGATAATCCGGCAACCCCCATCTTTTTATTTTTAATAAATATGTTTGATACAAATTCTAGTTGTTCATGAATAGTATGCTCAATTACACCTTTTGTATACAATCGTTGTAGCTCCATGTGGGCTTTAGATTGTTCGGTTTTTGTAAGGACGAAATGCCTTTCTGGTGTATGTTGTACTGGGGGGTTATTGGAATGAGTAAATTCTATCAGATAACCCTGAATACTGTTTAGAATATACGAGTCTGTAGTGATTTTACACCATTCGTCACTGTAGTATTGCAACCCCCCCCCCCCCCCCCCCACCGTCGTGGGTCTCTTTTTTTACAAAAGAACCACACCCACCAACCTCCATGGTTACTGGTGGTTGTATTATTTTCTTTGTTTTTTGAAAAAGGGGGGTTTACTGGAGGTTGAGGCTTCCGCATCTTCCAGGGTGGCCGTCCCTGGCCATACCCTAAAAAAGGCTGCTGCGGGTTATATTGGGTTCTGGCACTGCCACTGGTATAAGCCACACTTTTCGGTCTTCCATGTGGCTGGTACCGTGATCCAAAATAAGCCTTTGCGCTGGCTTTGATGAGCCCCAGTGTCTTGGCTTCTTCGTCCAGTTTTTTGACCTGTTTGCACAAGTCTTACCCAAACAAAAGGGTTGGGGTTTTAACGGCTCTTTGTTTGCAAATTGTTGCATATTTAGGATCCAGTGCTGGCTGAATAGCAGCCTTCCGCATGCTCTTCAGCTCATATTGTACATTACAAAACAGGGCTAGTGCGTCTTAGTGGTCTTTAGTTAGCTCTGTTTTGTCCAGGGTGTGGGTGTAAGCTGTGATCCCTGCCATAAGCCCCTTTAAGGCTTTCTGGATTTTGAGATCATGGTTCCTGATGTCCCTCCCCATATGCTTCCAAATGCATTGGTTGACTCTGGGGACTTGTAATGCATCACAGTTTCCAGGTGGCAGATGTCTGGCCAGTGTCTCTGTGAATATTTGCTGTTGGAGTTGATGGCCAAACATATAATTAATACTGGCTGCCATCCTGGATTCCAAGTCTGCCCCTGTTTGACTTGGTTTGAAATAATCTGCCACCATGTGCAGCAGTGTATCTTTTTCTGCAGATTCAGGATCATGTGAAGCTGTATGATCAGGGTCTGGCCCATCAGGGTGCTGCCCACACTCCTCCGAAGAGTTTGAGATATCAGGGGGTCCCTCACGGGGCACCCATATGGGGCTTGCCTGCCCACTGTGGCTAGTCTCCACATTCATGGGACTGCCACTGTGAAGGAGCTCCTCCAGCAGCTCCTTTAGACGGTCTTTATGTTGAGCTGCACTTGCCATTTTTGGCTGCTCCCATTCCTGCAGCCTTTCAGCAGTGTACTGCTCTTTCCTGCATCCCCGCTGTTCCCGTCCCCGGTACTCACGGGTGCTGGTTTGCGGGCTTTCCTCGTCCCGCCGCTGGCCACACCGGTCCTGTCTGTAGGTCCACCGCTGTTCCCGGTCAGCTGTTTCTCCTGGCTGCTCCGTATGCAGCCACTCATAGCTGGTTTGTTTTGTCTCCCGCACCCGCTCAGCCCTGGTCCGATATTGATATGGACTGGTCGCCCGCTGCTGCTCCAAGTCGGGCTCTTCTAGATGGTGAGTTTTCTTTTGAACTTTGCCCCCCGGCCGGGAAGTAACTTTAGTTACTTTAGTTTATGAGTGGCTGCATACGGAGCAGCCAGGAGCAAGAACGATTTCTGGCACAGCTGATTCCTCTAACGAGGCATATAGTGCCGACGGCTGCTGTCTCTGCCCTTCATCCACGCTTTCAACGCGTTTCTCGGGCAGCTTTCTAGCAGACCGCTTCCTTTTCACTCTGTCCATTTTGCTGTGAATAAAAATGCAGAGTGCCTTACCTGCCTTTTGCTGGCCCTTTTTTCCTTCTCCCGCTACTGGGGGACGTCCTCCCCCCTCTTGTTGACTTGTGCAATGCGTGTAGCGATATGACACACATGCGTTGGAAGCGGGGTTCTTCACGTAGTCACTCACGTGACTCCGAAGTAAAATTCCACAGATTCACCACTCTCTGTGGATGGGAAAAAAATTGTCCGTACAGACCAGTGATCCCTGCACATTAACACTATCCTACACACACACTAGGGACAATTGAACATTTATACCAAGCCAATTAACCTACGAACTATGTATGGCTTTGGAATGTGGGAGGAACCCGAAGATCTTGGAGAAAAACCATACAGTCACAGGGAGAACGTACAAACTCCATACAGACAGAACCCGTAGTCAGAATCGAGCCCGGGCCTCTGTCGCCCAATACTAAATGTTTTAAAAGATCTCAAGTAAAAGCCTCGCCAATTAACACACCAACCGCCTGCAACAAATGCCCAGAAATACAATTTCTTCCTTGACTTGCTTGAACCAACATGTGCTGCAAGCAGCACCAAATCCTATTTGGACACCAACAAAATAATCATAAAATTGTCTAAACATTTATTAGAAATTTCAGCAGGATGTACTTGGAATCACGTTAAGCACAAAGCAAGCACAATGCAAAGGACTTGCATGTTTCCCGTTGGCAACAAGGTGAGGGGCTCCCCACTGCCACATCTGTGCTGGTCTCCTCACTAGGAAGGGTGTCCGATCCTGAAGGATTTCATCCTTTGGAAGCTACCGAGGAGCCAGTCATTGGGGCAAGGAAAAATGCTTGGGGGAAGGAGAGACGTGGCTTTTTGTGTGGGCAACCCCTCCAAAGCAGTCTGAACACATGTCATAGGTTATTCTAGGTGAAGGATGACAAAATAGCTGTAGAACACAGCATGGAAATCTGATATACATAAAATAAAAGGCCTCCAATCAACAATGGAACAACCAGTGATTAGTTTCAAATTTCCTGAGTAATAGATCCAAGGATGGCAAATACTGTGCGCAAGATATCAATATCAGAAAGAACCTTTAATTGCTGTTTCAATGGCAACCTTAGACTATGTTCTGTAGGGGTTCAATGAAGATTGTAATTTGAATGCAAAAGCTCCACTTTGTCAGTAGTGGCAAATTAAGCAAGAAAGAGTAAAAAAAGATTTACGAGAGTGTCGTCAGGACTCGAGGGGCTGAGTTATGGGGGAGTTTGGGCAGGCTGGGACTTTTATTACTTGCAGCATAAGAGACCGAGGGGTGACTTTACTGAAGGGTGTAGATCATAAGGGGTATGGACAGGGAAACGCAGAGTCTTTAAGGAAGGGGAAATCAAAAACTAGTGAATATACATTTAAGATTTGAGAGGAAAGATTTCATAGGAACCCGCAGGCAACCTTTCACAGAGGGTGGTGAGTATATGGAATGAGCTGTCAAACGAAATGGTTGAGGCAGGAACAATAACAATATTTATAAAACACTGGGACAGACATGGATATTCATATTGGTGTTTGTTTATTAATACCCCATGTACCAAACTACAGTGAAAAGCCTCTGAAGTTATAGGATGACAAATTACACAAGTACAATCAAGCCTTACACCAGCACAACAGATTATACAAAGTGACAAAGTGCAGTGTGCCGAATATGGTCTGACAACATAATAACATTAGAGCTACTGAGAAATTGCAGGAAAAAAAAGTTCAAAGTCCGCAATGACGTACATTGGAAGATCAGGAGATTCATCCAGCATATGGGAGTACCATTCAGTAAGCCATTAACAAAGGGAAATAAATTACTGAGTGTAGGGGTATGTGTTTTCAAGCTTTATTACTCATCTGCCCGGTGGGAGAAGAGAGAAGAGGGAAGAGGAGAAAGACTAGGGTGAAAATGGTCCTTGATTATGCTGGCTGCTTTCTGAAGGCAGCATGAAGAAGACAGAGTGAGGTTGGTCTGTGTGATGGATTGGGCTATATCCACAAATCTCTGCCATTTCTTGGGGTTTAAGCAGAGCTGTTGCCAAACCGAGGTGTGATGCAACCTGATAGCAGGTTTCCGTCGAAAGGAGATTTGTAGAAATAGGCAAGATTGGAGCCATGTCAGCTTCTGCAGTCTTCTGAGGGAGTAGGGCATTGGTGCATTTTCTTGGCAGTAGATTCAATGCAGTTGATAATATTTTCCCTCAGAAACTGATTTGGGGTGTGCACCCCTCATTTCTTGAAGTTAACAATAAGCTCCTTCATCTTGCCAACGTCGAGGGATAGGTTGTTTTCCTGATACCATGTTACTGAGCTCTATCTCTTTCCTTTATTCCATCTCATCATTGTTCGAGATCTGGCAATATGCAGTGGTGCCATCTGCTAAATTGTAAATGGAGTTAGAGCAGAATTTAGCTGCGCATTCGTGATTGCATTTGTGGGTATATGGTAAGGGTCCGAGAACGCACCCTTGATGAGGATTATTGTGGAGGATATTTTGCCACCATCCTCATGGGACAGTAACTCAAAGATCTTGCCGACTCCTAGGACAAGGAGGACCAAAATGAGTTTGTTTGAGAATACGGTGTTGGAGGCAGGGTTAGTCATCAATAGGAGTCGGACATAGGTGTTATCCAGTGATAACTGCAAGGCTAGGGAGATCGTATCTGCCTGACAGAGAAGGTTTAGAGGAATACAAGCCAATTGTGGACAAATGGAACTAGCTCAATGAGTATCTTGGTCAGCACAGAAAAGTTGAACTAAAGTGCTCAATTCCAAGCAGTATTACCTTATGTCACCAGAAATAAACTTAAAGTTTTAATATAGAAAGACTGCATGTCAAAAATGAGTTTAAACAGTATTTGGATTGGTTGTTAACCTTGGAGATTTTGTCAATGCACTCACAGCTTATTTAATGATATAAAATGTTCTGTTTCTACATATGGTTTCAGCAATAAATATTTAAAAGCTCAAGGCAAGGTTCAGTATATTGTCTTCCCTAATTAAGAGAAATTAAATCAGAGGGAAAAAGGATTTACAAGATCTGTCTGGTTGATTATTGAAACAATAGATACAATATTAAATGTTCTCTCAATTCTAAATTTAGACTCTGGTGCTTTGAGATGGGATTGCACCAAGTTTTGTTGTGCCAAAACATTGTTACTTCTAGCACTGGCTCTATAATAGTTCCTGCCAGATAAATCATGACTTTTCTCCGAAATTGCATTGTGTAGGAAGGAACTGGTCCAAACAGAGTTCGAATAAGGGTGTCGACCCGAAATGTCACCCATTCCTTCTCTCCAGGGATGCTGCCTGTCCCGCTGAGTTATTCCAGCTTTTGTGTCCATCTTAGGTGCGGTTTTAGGACTGTTTCAGTGAGGAATAGGAGGGACATTGCCTGGTGGGGGCACTCGCAGGTACAACACACCTGCCTAGAGTTGGTCCTCCTCCCTATGTGCGATTGAGCTACAAATGCCTAAACCACCTCTCAAGCCGGGACTATACAAAATCAGCCAGGTATTCTGATTACTACAAACCCTCTGAATTGGTCAAATCTGTACGTCTTGATTGCCACATATGATACAGCGTCATCACAAAGATTAGGGGACAGCCAGTAAGAAACAACTATCTTCAGTTTTCTCTTTGCAGAGTATCACGAGTTCCCCTGATTTGGAGCAGGAAGAGCATGATGAAGGGAAGAGCAGAGGGACAGGAGGAAGGAGATGAAACAGACAGTAACAACCAAAATAAACCCATTTGCCGATATTAAAGTATATAAACAGGCCATTTGGCCCATCGGGTCTACGCCGACCAATCACCCGTACACTAGCACTATCCTACACATGCGTGACAAATTAGAATGTTAGCAAAGCCAATTTAACCTACAAAGCTACAAGGCTTTGCAATGTGAGGAAACCCGAGCACTCGGAAAAAACTCGCATGGTCACAGGGAGAACGCACAAACTCCTAGATGACGCTGTCAATGTTGGATAAGGACATTTTCTGCTACTTTTGCTCACGCGTCTTCTTCACGACTCTCGCTGCTCTCCTCTGGCACTGGCTGCTATCTGTGCTTTGTAAAATTGTCCAGCATGCAGCTTCCTATGAAGTATCCAGACCAAGTGGGTGCGAAGTACAGGGCACCCTTGGGCTGATGAAGCCACCATGAGACCATAGCATTCTCCATTACCACCATGTATTGTATGGTTCAAGTTATATCTCATGGATGTAGTTGGTGTGCAACCAGTAAGCAAAGTAAATGAGAGGATACCCCTTGTCCCCAAGGATCCATCATTCAGGGCACTGCTTGATGCTGAAAGCACAGATCCCCTCTGGATCAAACTGTTAGAACTGCTAGGAAACAGGGCATCCACCAGGAGACAATTTCTCTTCACAATAAACCGAAGTTTGAGAGTAGAAAACTATCCTGGGTTATCAGAGGAGTGCAGTCAAGACCTCCCTACATCAGAGGGAAGCCAGCAATGCTGGTAAATGCCACTGTATACATTGCCACTTCCTCCTCACATTGAAATTACAAAACAAATTATTTTTTCTAGTCAGAAGGAAGCAGAGGTGACCTCCCCAATGCTCCAGCAAGCAGCAAATTGAGGGCTAATGACATCGATCTGCCATGGTTTCCTGGGACAAACCAGAGGCCAGGAAGGTGATAGCCACCGTGTTCAAGAAGGAACTGCAGATGCTGGAAAATCGAAGGTACACAAAAATGCTGGAGAAACTCAACGGGTGCAGCAGCATCTATGGAGCGAAGGAAATAGGCAACGTTTCGGGGCGAAACCCTTCTTCGGACTGATAGGGGATAGCGGGGAGAAGGAAGGACAATGGAGGAGGAGGAGCCCGAGGGTTGAGGGATGGGAGGAGACAGCCCGATGGCTGAGGAAGGGGAGGAGACAGCAAGGGCTAACAAAATTGGGAGAATTCAATGTTCATGCCCACAGGATGCAGACTCCCCAAGTGACGTGCTGTTCCTCCAATTTCCGGTGTTGCTCACTCTGGCCATGGAGGAGGCCCAGGGCAGAGAAGTTGGACGGGGAATGGGAGGGGGAGTTGCAGTGCTGAGTCACCGGGAGGTCAGGTAGGTTCTTGCGGACCGAGCGGAGGTGTTCGGCGAAACAATCACCCAACCTCCGCTTAGTCTCACCGATGTAGATCAGCTGACAACTAGAGCAGCGGATGCAGTAGATGAGGTTGGAGGAGATACAGGTGAACCTCTGTCGCACATGGAACGAATGCTTGGGTCCTTGAATGGAGTCGAGGGGGGAGGTAAAGGGACAGGTGTTGCATTTCTTGTGGTTGCAACGGAAAGTGCCCGGAGCAGATGCGGCGTAGACGCAGATTTCCGACTGACATCCACTATAAACCCACTGTCTCCCATGGCTATCTGGACTACACTTCTTCCCACCCTGCTTCCTGTAAGGATTCCATCCCCTACTCCCAATTCCTCCGTCTACGCCGCATCTCCTCTCAGGATGAGGCGTTCCACACCAGGGCATCTGAAATGTCCTGATTCTTCAGGGAACGGGGGTTCCCCTCCACCGTAGATGATGCTCACACCACGGTCTCTTCCATACCCCGCAACACTGCTCTCTCTCCCCATCCCCGCACTCGCAACAAGGGCAGAGTCCCCCTAGTCCTCACCTTTCACCCCACCAGCCATCACATACAACAAGTAATCCTCCGTCAGTTTTGCCACCTCCAACGTGACCCCACCACTCGCCACATCTTCCCCCATGTCTGCCTTTCGCAAAAACGCTCCCTCCACAACTCCCTTGTCAATTCTTCCCTTCCGTACCACCCCCTCCCCGGGCGCTTTCCGTTGCAACCGCAAGAAATGCGACACCTGTCTCTTTACCTCTCCCCTCGACTTCATTCAAGGACCCAAGCAGTCGTTCCAGGTGCACAGAGGTTCACCTGTATTTCCTCCAACCTCATCTACTGCAACCGCTGCTCTAGATGTCAGCTGATCTACATCGGTGCGACTACATCGGTGCGCCACCACCTATCAGTCTGAAGAAGAGTTTCGGCCCAAAACGTTGCCCATTTCCTTCGCTCCATAGATGCTACTGCACCCGCTGAATTTCTCCAGCATTTTTTTGTACCAGGTGATAGTCACCATCCACTTGACATCCACAGTTGTGAGTGCAAGGTAGCACAGCGTAGTACAGCCATTTCACAGTTCCAGTGACCAGAGTTTTATCTGACATCATGCTGTCTGCGTGGAGTTTGCTTGTTCTCTCTGTGACCACATGCTTCCTCTGGGTGCTCTGGTTTCATTCCATATATCAAAGGCATGCAGATTTTTAGGTTAATTGACTACTGCAAACTATCCCTATTGTATTGGCTGGTGAGAGAATCAAAGAGTGTTAATTGATATTCATTAGAAAATAGGTGAAAAAGAAAGAGGGGTGAATGAGATTGATGGATTACTCAGAGCTGGTATAGACTTGGTGGGATGAAAGGCCTCTGTCTATGTCACAAAGAAATATGAAATACATCTAAATACGTAGATGAAGAGACACAAAATGCTGGAGCAACTCAGCGGTACATGCAGCATCTCTGGATAGAAGGAATTGGTAACGTTTCAGGTCGAGACCTTTCTTCAGGCTTTACACATGTTATTGCATTTGAAAAAGCAAGTCTTTGAACAGTCTATTCATCACTCAGGTCTAGGCTCTATGTATTTCTCCTAGGACTCGTTTGGTGCCTTTCCACAGATTGGCAGATCCATGCCTCCTGGCCCAATATTTCCAACACTCCAAGAGGAATCATAAGTAGAATTAGACCATTCAGCCCATAAAGTCTACTGTGCCATTCAATCATGGCTGATCCATCTCTCCCTCCAAACCCCATTTTCTTGCCTTCCCCCCATAACCTTTGGCACCCTAATCTGTATCTCTGCCTTAAACATATCCACTGACTTTGCCTTCTGCGGCAAATGCCACACTTACCTCATTGCTTTCATCCAGTATTCATTGCTGCCATTGATGTCCGCAAGAACCTACCTGACCTCCCGGTGGCTCAGCACTTCAACTCCCCCTCCCATTCCCCAGTGCCAGTGAAGAAGGCGAATGGTATGTTAGCATTCATAGCAAAATTATTTGAGTATAGGAGCACGGAGGTTCTACTGCAGTTGTACAGGGTCTTGGTGAGATCACACCTGGAGTATTGCGTACAGTTTTGGTCTCCTAATCTGAGGAAAGACATTCTTGCCATAGAGGGAGTACAGAGAAGGTTCACCAGAATGATTCCTGGGATGTCAGGACTTTCATATGAAGAAAGACTGGATAGACTCGGTTTGAGCTCACTAGAATTTAGAAGATAGAAACTTACAAAATTCTTAAGGGGTTGGACAGGCTAGATGCAGGAAGATTGTTTCCGATGTTGGGGAAGTCCAGAACAAGGGGTCACAGTTTAAGGATAAGGGGGAAATCTTTTAGGACCGAGATGAGGAAAACATTTTTCACACAGAGAGTGGTGAATCTCTGGAATTCTCTGCCACAGAAGGTAGTTGAGGCCAGTTCGTTGGCTATATTTAAGAGGGAGTTAGATGTGGCCCTTGTGGCTAAAGGGATCAGGGGGTATGGAGAGAAGGCAGGTACAGGATACAGAGTTGGATGATCAGTCATGATCATATTGAATGGCGGTGCACGCTCGAAGGGCCGAATGGCCTACTCCTGCACCTATTTTCTATGTTTCTATGTCATTGAATGAACTTCACCAACTAAATGTAGCAAACGTTAGTGTTCTACGTGGTTGCTGTGTGGTGCTTTGACCTCCAATACGTACGGATAGGCCTGAAACTTGATTGGCATCATTAGGTGCAGGCCAGAATGTGAGTGAATATCAGTCATGCTGGTGTGGTTAATGAGCAGAAGAAAGTCCAATGTAGTGAATGATTGGACTTCCCCAGGAGATGATTGCCAATGCAATTTACTCCAGATTAAATCAATTTTAGATAGTGTGATGCTGAAGAAAAACAATTCCATATGATCCAATTTCTGGGCACTGATTTGCTATGGAAAATGACATTATTTTCATGTTCATTTTCTTTCCGCTTGTGAGTAAATAATCTTTCACAGCATGCACTAAGATTTTACTTACATGTATAAGGAAACAAATTTTGATCTGATAAGATTGTCAGTAAAAGTACGAAAACATTTCCTTGCCCAAAATTGCATAAATTATGTTAAAGCCAAGTCAAATCGAGATTATCATTCCACCAATAGTGCGGCACAGGTACAATGGAAATCTTGCCAGCAGCAGCTTTACAGGCTCTTGGACCCAAACAACAGAGAAATTTAAATTATACACAAATTACGCATGTAGTCGACAAAACAGTGCCAAAGTGTCTTGCTTATCTAAGACATGACATCTGAGTCTTTGAAGAGTTTAGAGTCAGAATGAGAGAGGCAAGCAAAATAACTTGGTGTTTTTACAAGTAAGGTATGGATTAGAGTTTCCATGCAGTTGCAAGTCATAAGTCATGTGATAGGAATAGGATGAAGCCATCCAGCCCATCAAGTCTACTCTGTCATTCAAGCATGGGTGATCTATCTCTCCCTCCTAACCCCATTCTCCTGCCTTCTCCCCATAACCCCCGACACCTGTACTAAACAAAATCTATCTATCCCTGCTTTAAATATATCCACTGACTTAGCCTCTGCAGCCTTCTGTGACAAGGAATTCCACAGATTCACCACCCTCCGACTAAATACATTTCTCCTCATCTCCTTGCTAAAAGAACATCCTTTCATTCTAAGGCAATGACCTCGGAGTGGCGGCGCGGCTCTGGCTGCAGCGGCTCACCGGCAGTCCTGTTTGTTTTGTGTTTTTTGTGTTGTTTATTTCGTTTTTGGTTAGTCTAGTTTTGGTTTTTAGGGGGGGGGAGTTGAAACAGGGCTTGCTGTCTCTCCCTGCGGGGGAATGCGACTTTTTTGTCGTATTCCCCTTCTCTGCCTCCGTCTGCGCTGAGGCCTAATGGCGGAGCTGGCGACCTCGAGGCTCAGGAGGCAGAGCCCGCCAGGACTCGCCCTGAGCTCGCTCCCGTGAGGGCGGCCCGGCTCGGGGCTGTAACAGTGCTTCCGTGGGGGGCTGTGACGCTCCCGGGAGGGCGGCCTGGCCCGAGGAAGGAACGGTGCTCCCGTCAGAGTGGCCGAGCTCGGGGAGGTATGGCGTTCCCAGCCCGAGGGAGGAGCGGCGCCCATGTCGGGGCGGACCAGCCCGAGGGAGGAGCGGCGCCCATATCGGGGCGGACCAGCCCGAGGGAGGAGCGGCGCCCATGTCGGGGCGGCCCAGCCCGGGGAAGAAGCGACGCCCAAGTCGGGGCGGCCCAGCCCGAGGGAGGAGCGGCGCCCATGTCGGGGCGGCCCAGCCCGAGGGAGGTACGGCGCCCATGTCGGGGCGGCCCAGCCCGAGGGAGGAGCGGCGCCCATGTCGGGGCGGCCCAGCCCGAGGGAGGAGCGGCGCCCATGTCGGGGCGGCCCAGCCCGAGGGAGGTACGGCGCCCATGTCGGGGCGGCCTAGCCCGAGGGAGGTACGTCGCCCATGTCGGGGCGGCCCAGCCCGAGGGAGGTACGGCGCCCATGTCGGGGCGGCCCAGCCTGAGGGAGGTACGGCGCCCATGTCGGGGCGGCCCAGCCCGAGGGAGGTACGGCGCCCATGTCGGGGTGGACCAGCCCGAGGGAGGTACGGCGCCCATGTCGGGGGCGGCCCAGCCCGAGGCTGAAGACGGCACGATACTCACGTGAGGGTGGCTGGGACGGTGTTCTGGCGGTGGTGGCCTGAGTCCGGGGTTCGGCCGCGGGCCAGCGGCTGCGTCAGCAGGACTGGTGGGCGGCAGCTTCGACCACCCCGGGGCGCGGTGATTGAGCCGCGGGACAGTTTTTAACATCGCCCAGTGGGTTATTGCCTCAGCGCAGAGGGAGAAGAGGAGGGAAGAGACTGCAGACCTAAAGACTTTTGCCTCCATCACAGTGAGGAGATGCTGGGTGGACTCACTGTGGTGGATGTTAATATGTGTTTATTGTTGTTTTTTATTGTATTGTATTGTATGTATGACTGCTGCAATTTCGTTCAGACTTCGGTCTGAATGACAATAAAGGCTATCTAATCTAATCTAATCTAAATCTCTAGTTCCAGACTCGCCCACTAGTGGAAACATCCTCTCCACATCAACTCTATCCAAGCTTTCCACTATTCTGTACGTTTCAATGAGGTCCCCCCCTCATTCTTCTAAACTCCAGCGAGTACAGGCCCAGTGCCGACAAACTAACCATAGTTTAACCTATTTGTACCTGGGATCATTCTTGCAAATCGCCTCTGGACCTTCTCCAGCCCCAGCACGTCCTTCCTCAGATATGGTGCCCAAAAGTGGCTCATGATATTCCAAATGCAGCCAAAGGCAGAGACAGAGAATTTGAAAATTTCTCTCAGAGGGGTGGCAGGTGTGTATAATCTGAAGCATATTCTGTGGTCAAAACAAGTTTAATTTGACCAGGCACCAGGGATGAGGGTGGTGTATGTGGCAATGAACCATGGGTTGAGTAAATCGATTTCAATTTTTTACAGAAGCTTATGATTTTCAGCTTCCTAATATTTACACAGAAGCAATTTTTTCTCAACCAATAATGGCTGCTGGACAGAGATGCTGCCTGTCCCGCTGAATTACTCCAGCATTTTGTAGCTGCTGAAGAAGCAGCTTGACAGTTTATGGATTGGTCACGGGATACAGTGACGAGGTAATGCTGGATATTGTCCACATGTATGTGGGTGATATTGCCTTAGAATATAGTTTTAAAAGAAATAGGTGAGCAAATGAGATTGATGGATTACACAGACCTCGTATAGACTTGATGGGGAATAATACAAAGCCAATGATAGGTGTTTGGTTATACACGATATTAGTCAAAATATGGAAAGAGAATCCAATGCAAGTGAATCTTTGGTGATGACAGGATGTATCAGACTTAAACCAGCCAAATGCAGCCACTCCCAGATGGACTATGTTGGAGGAAGAGTGTGCAGTGCATCAAATGCTTCAGGGTGGTTGGGAATGATCAGGAAGAACAGACCTCCTTTTAGGTCATGATGTTAGGCCTTTCATGACTGACTAGAACTTGTTCAGTATGATAGCATGAGGCAAACCTGAAAGGAGCAAAGTGTTTTTCAATCAATATGAATACGAGAGCTGATAACACCTGCAGGAACACGAGAAGAAAGGAGGACTGGATATAGGCGAGTAGTTTATAAGTCAGTTTATTTTTTTAGTTGAGCAGGGGTGTTTGCAATTTTGAAAGCAAGGAAGACAATAATTTTTTTTTAAAAAACACATGTAGAACGCTTGCAAAGATGGGAAACAAAGCAAAGCTGGCTGGTCAGCAATTTGTGGGGCCAAGTATCAGGTCTTTATCGACGACGTGATCTTAAAAAAAGGTATGAAGGGAAAATAACTATTGAAGGGCTTGCGGTAGGGCTGGATAAATTGATTTCAATTAGTTACAGAAGCTTATAATAAGGATGAATCTTATTTCCGTTTTTGTTATCAGATTAACAAAAGTTATCAGTTTACTTGCAACAAAATATACAAGTTCAACAACATTTTCACTGGATCTTTTGAGGGTCAGAAAATAGATCAAACAAAGCTCTACGTTAATAATGGCTGGAAAGAATCATCCCAAGCAAAATGTTAATTTCTTAAGCATAGACTTGCTTGCCTTAGCTGATACAAGAATATTGACATTTAATAAAAAATAAGAATTCCATTTTGCTTCTTTTTATATAGAACTGGTATTCAAATACAAGTAATATCAGTCATTTTTCTTATTTAAAAATTGCATACAATGCAGAGAGATTTCCAAAAGTCAACAGCAATTGCAAGGGGAGCCGACATATCATTTGCTGTGTTACATCGGAGTTTGGTGCCTGCATACAAACATGCGTTGCCATGTGACAAACTATCTTCGGTCAGAAAATTAACATGACTCACAGAAAGATGTGGATGTTGAGTAAACTGGGGCTGAAAATATCACTTTTGTAAAAATATGGGAGCAGATTACTTATTTGTATAGAAATAGTGCATAATTATTCTTTCCTAACATTGTAGATTGCGGTTAGGGTTCCATTCAAGACCTTTTTTGGCAATTACAGGGCTCGAAATTAGCAGTTACCATTAATAAATAAATAACCTGCCTAAACAGTTAGCCCAAACTAAAAATACCATGCAATGCATTTTTATAAAGAATAGTTATGGAATTTGGACGAGTGATGAATGGAGCATTTTCCTGCAGTCGTGCCTGGTCTCCGATGCTGCTGGAACAAGACCGTGCTCCATCATGCCAATGTGGTCACTGATGTGCAACATCTACCTGACATTGACAGAGGCCACACACACAGGCAACTGCCACTCCACAGTGTGCAGTTCAGGAATGAAGTGACATGAACCTCATGGGACAATCCCAACAGCAACAGATTCCAGTACTGCACTGGACCTTACCTGGGGTACACATGCTTTAACATCAACACCGCCTCATTGAATGGGACGTAATGCCAGGGTATGGACAGTTTAGAAAACAAGGTGGGTAGACCTTCTGCGGGAGATGCAAATTGGAAGTGAAGCACTACTTAATGGAGTAAACTGTCATCAAGACTTAAAAAAGTTCAGTATCCAAGAACTCCCTGTTGCAAAACTAATCAACATCTTGATTTACTCTTACACTAAAAAAGACAATGAAGCAGTGATTCACTTGCCCTCCTTTCCAATCTAGTTCACCACATTCACTGTTCACAATGTAGCCATCTCTCCGTTGGAGGGACCAATGCTGATTGGGGGATCGCTTTGCAAAACACCTGCATACAGCCCAAATGGTGACGCTGAGCTCCCTGTAGCCTGCCACTCTAATTCCCCCTCCCATTCACACTGTCCTTTCTGTCAATGGTCTCCTGCATTGTTGCAAGGAGGCCCAATGCAAACCTGTGGAACAATATCTCAAATTATGCCAGGCCACATTGATGACTCATGAGGAAGCAGGGACTCTTCCAAGATGGCGTCCAACCCAGGCAACTATTTGTGTGCTAGCCACAGAAACAAATCTACAATCACATCGGTCCACACCCTTGAATCTCTATTCCTACAGCAACATTTCAGACATAGCAGTCTTGGCGAGACCAGATTCACTACCAAATTCTTACTTCATTTATTCACTCTTTCTGTCTGTTTTAGAATAGACCATTTCTCCAAATCATTCATTGTGGTTTTGGATGAGGTATTTTCTTCCCATTAGTAGCCTGCTGTGCATGTCCACATTCCTGCTATTAACAACACATGGCACAGGCAAAGAAGCACATTGTGCTTTTAACTGCCACAATAACCTATTGGGACTCACCCCATCAGGCATATTTCTTTAGTTCCACCCACCCCTACTGAATACAAGCCTGTTTTACTCACTCCCAATTCTGACCAAGGGTCTCAGCCTTGAAATGCTAACTGTTTCTCTTTACACAGATACCATCTGACCTGCTGAGCATTTTAACTATTTCCATGTTTATTCCATTCCACCAGATGGTGTTCTCACCTCCAGAGTTGTCCATGTGGAGATTGCATCTTTTTCCTGCAACTGCAGGATTTCCAAATGCTCCAGTTGTAACAAATAATAGGCGCTGCATGGACTCAAACACAGAGAAGGCACAGGAGTTAATGGGAGGTTAAATTGAAAAAGGGTTTTACTAGATTCCTGATCCACAAGGATCAGCATGGGGGGGAAAATCCAAGACTGAAGAAAGACAGAGACAAACATCAGCAATGGTTGGAAGCATCAGCATTGGACCAATATCATGTATGGAGCCACAAGGAACTGCAGATGTTGGTTTTCAAAAAGTCACAAATTGTTGGAATAACTCAGTGGGTCAGACATCATCACTGGAGAACATGGGCTAAAGAAGGGTCCCAACCTGAAACATTAACTATCCATATGCTCCAAAGATGCTGCCTGACCCACTGAGTTACTCAAGCACTTTGTGTCTTTCTCCAATATCATGGATGAAGTGACACCTCACGTCACAACTCTGGCAACTGGTTCTTCAAGGAATGAGTGGTTCATGAAAGGATGTGCAACACAGCGAGATGCAGAGGTGTCAGCAATCTGCAATCTGTTATGAAGCATAAGAAGGTGGTTGGGGGCCTCACTGGAAGTTGTGGAGGGTGTGGGGGGGAGAAAAGGAATAGGTGATATTGCCAATCAAGACTGGTCCGATGAAGGGTCTTGACCCAAAATGTCACCTATTCCTTTTCTCCAGAAATGTTGTCTGATCGGTTGAATTACTCCAGGGTTTTGTGTCTATCTTCAGTTTAAACCAGCATCTGCAGTTCCTTCCTGCTCATTGTCTGGCTTTCCTAAATGGTGACAAGGAGCATGGAAGAGTCCATCTTCATGTTCATGCAGGAGCCAGGAGGCCAGGCCTCAAGCTACTCCCAGATGCAAGGGAACAGCCTCTAACTGGGTCAGTGTAAGTTGGCAAGAAGCAGAAAAATGGTGTGGCCTCTGCACCTGAACCACCTGGCATTGTGATGGGATTGCCATCGATCTCCAGCAGTGTGCATGGTCTCCAGAGAACAAAGAACAGCTGTGCACAAGTGCCTTTTGTCTCCACATCGCATGAACAGTGTAATGCCATTCACGAGAAGATTGGTGCTGTCGTCTGACACAGTGAGCAGCTCACAGTTGCAAGGGAGCAAAGGGATGCTGCAGCCAACAGCTAGATGTCCTTGACTGAACAATGCAGCACATCAGCACATTGCGATTATACAGCAGCAAAGATATGACATGGGAAATCAACACTGATCAGCAGCAACAGAGACAGGACTCCACCAGTCACATTTCTTCACCATGACTTGAATCCTGTTTAGATTTACAAGGACTGACTTTGAGGTGAAGATTGGAGACTGCTGATGGTCAGCTCCAGGTCTGGTTAGCTACAAGAGTGGAGCAGTTTCTGTGCAGCAGATGACTGCACCAGAGATTCAACTGATAAGCAAGTTTAATATCCGCACTCATGAGGAATTAAATTCACTCTACAACATAGCCCACCAGGGCAGCATGCTCATCCATGCCTCACGTACACCCATTTCAATTACCCCTAATGTTGGATATTGGAGGGAATCCATTGGAGATTCACTAGATGGAGAGGATTTTACTTCGGAGTGACTACGTCAAGAACCCGCGCAGCACGCATGCGCGGCATTACGCCAGCAGTGCAACAGCGGCCGCATCGGGAGTCAGGCGCTCCCGCTACGGGGTGAAAGAACGGACCGTCAGGTAAGCTGAGGTCGGGTTTTTCTTTCACAGGAGGAGCCTTCTGCTTTTCAGGCAGAGAAGAAAGGCTCTTGGACAAACCTGTCCCCCGCTCGACTCCACGGAGGAGCATTCCATCTGGGGGGGGGGGCAGCATTAAGGCGGTAGGACCACTTACCGGGCGCTCCGCTATTCCCCGACACCGTGCCGAGCCCAGCCCGTTAGCGCCTGAGCAGCGGGCTGGATGTAAAGCCACGGAAGAGGCGTCCGGCCGGTGGCTTCAGATTTGTCGGACGGGGACGTCTCTCCACCAGCACGGGGAGGGGAGACAGCCACTTGAGCCGCTTGGAGCGGCTCCTGGAGCAGGAGCTCCAGCGAGACGCGCTTCGTGAGGGGCGCTCTCGCAGGGGGAGTTCAGGCACTCCCTCCACAGTGTCTTGTGCACTGTCCATTGCTTCCTCCTTACCCGAGGGTAGCTTTGGTGACCAGGACTGGGCTGGTCAAGAAGAGGGGACGCTGGCTGAAGATGTCGGGAGTATGCAAGGGGTGCAGGAAGAGCTGCTAGGTGTGGTGGACCGCTACGTGGCAACCCCACGTGCAGGAGGTCGTTAAAGGCCCTACAGGAGAGGTGGTCAATGAGGCGTATACAGCTCCAGAGAACTGTGAGTCCCTTAAAGTGCCGGCTGTAAACAGCCAAAAGTGGGGGCACGTTGGGGCAAACATTCGGAACCAGGAGCTAAAACTGCAGCGGATCCTCAGGCTCCTGACGTCAGCCATCACATCGTTTCCTCGTTCCGTGGACAAATACGGAGATGACCACAACCTTCGTAAACAAATCATAAGACCTGACGTAAAATCCTAAATTTGCGGGGTTGTGCATACCCCAGCCACTGAGCCAGACCCACTGCTCTTTGGCAAAAACCTCACAAAGCATATGAAGGATATGGAAGAGGCCTTAAAAAACTTTTGGTCTCATGAGGGCAGGCCCCGGGACGAGCAAACCAAAAACAATAATTCCTAAGCAGCAGCACCCCATCGCGTCCATCAGTCGACGTCTACCATATGGGACTGGTGTAAAGCTCGGGGTCCGCATTCTATCCCCGGAAGTCTTCTTTAGACCAGGCCCAGAGCGGATCCGATGGAAAATGCGCCACCCCCCAACATCACCGCCACGTCAGACAACGTGCAAGACTCATTGGACCGGCAGGAAACAGAAGAATACCCATAACCATGGAGGTAGGTGGGTCTGGTTCCTACCAGCATATAGAAAATAGGGGCTTAATACTAACAGGGTGGAGTCTATCACGAGTGATCAGTATATACTCAATGGCATTAGTGGATACAAAATACAATTCATACTAGAAAAATTGCCACCAGTTCAACATTCACCCCAGAGGGTATTTTCCCTCTCCGTTAAAGAAACGAGAGGGACAAGCTGATCTGGTGAGACTAATTACAAAGGGTATCATGGGAAAACATGAACCCTTGGAATTCGTATCAAATATTCGTCACTAAACCCAAAAAAGATGGTGGATGTCGCATCATCATTGACTCAACTTCACTAAATATGTTTATTAAGTATATACATTTCAAAATGGAAACGGTTGTTACTGCCAAACAACTAAATTCCAAAGGATACTTCATGGCAAGCATTGATCTTAAAGATGTTTACTATTTAGTACCATTCATAAGGATCGTCGCAGATACCTAAAATTTACCTGGATGGGGCAGCTATATGGCAGTTTAAAGCGTTACCCAATGTTTTCACATCAGCCCAAGATCATTCACCAAGATACTAAAACCAGCTCTGGCAATAGTCAGAAGACAAAAACATATTGTCATGGCATATCTTGATGATATCTTAAATAATAGGCAAGACCATGGAATTGACTATGTTAGCTGTATCAGCTACCAAACAGTTATTCGAAACCCTGGGATTGTCTTACATCCAGATAAATCTAAGTTGAAGCCATCTACAATCATAGACTACTTGGGCTTCACAATTAATTCAGTCTACGTGACTGTAACATTGCCAAGAGACAAAACAGTTGAATTGGCACAATCATGCAACAATTTAATGGTCAACGAACTACCAACTATTCGACCAGTTACAGAGTAATTGGGAAAATGGTAGCAGCATTTCCGGCTACACAATTCGGACCTTTGCACTGTCAAAACTTACAAAGAGCAAAGGTACAGGCAGCAAAACAACATACAGGTCATTATGATCGTGTCATAAAGTTACCCACTGAAGTAATATCAGAACTACAGTGGTGGGCAAAAAACGTTTGGCATAGTTTCAGCCCTATTATCATCACTAACCTTACGTTAGTTATCCAAACAGATGCCAGTGCTCAAGGCTGGGGAGCGACTAACTCTATATCCAGCACAGGTAGTAGATGGACTAACCCAGAGTCATCATTACCACTTACACTGGGTATTAATTATCTAGAGATGTTGGGTGACTTTTATGGTTTAAAAGCATATGCACAAATATGCATCACTTGCATGTACGGTTACAAATAGATAATACTACAGTGGTGGCCTACATTAACCATATGGGCGGCATAAAATCGGTATCATGCGACAAGTTGGTCAACACAATTTGGCAATGGTGTGTCGAAAGACATATTTGGATATCAGCAACTTACCTGCCAGGTAACCTAAATACAGTGGCAGACACCAGGTCATGTAAATTTAATGACAACTTCGAATGGATGTTAAACCCCAAAAAATTTGCAAAAGTTATCAAGCAATATGGCACGCCAGATATCGATTTATTTGCATCAAGGCTAAATCACCAGGTACCTATGTATGTCGCTTGGGAACCAGACCCCGAGGCAGCAGCGGTAGATGCATTCGCGCTGGATTGGGGAAATTCGTCTTCTATGCATTTCCTCCCTTCCGCCTCATCAGTCGGGGACTACGCACAATACAAATGGACTCTGCTTCAGGTATTTTGATAGTACCCGACTGGCCTACATGGTTCCCAATACTCCATGACATGGTTGTTGAAACTCCGATGGTATTCCCCAGTGACCCAGAGTTATTAACACCCAGTGTCGGGCACAAGCCACCCGTGCCATGAAAAAATCAAACTCCTGGGTTGCAGATTCTGCACAAACCACTTCTGGGACTGGGATTATCATAACAAACCGTCGACACCATGTCAGCATCCCTCCGAACATCCACTAAAAAACAGCAATTGCCTAACATCAAAAAATGGGAGAAGTACTGCTTGGATACAGGGACCACCTACTCAACCCCTACAGTTACCAACGTACTGGAATTCTTGGCGAACCTTCACCACGATGAAGGACTCAGCTACAGAGCCATCAACACAGCTAGAAGTGCCCTGCCTGTCTATTTAACATCAGCTCCAGGACAACAGGCCATGGGGTCCCACTCGCTGGTGGTCAAACTAATCAAGGGTATTTACAACTCTAACCCCCTAGACCAAGGTACACCCATATATGGGATGTCAGTGTGGTCCTGACATACCTCAGGGGATGGCCACCAGCCCAGTCCCTCAACCTGGAACAATCTATGCTCAAAACACTCATGTTGATGGCACTTGTATCTGCACAGAGGGTCCAGTCACTACACCTATTGCGACTGGACAGCATGCTCACAGCTCCAGACCAGATCTCTGTCATTATCCAGGGACTGATCAAACAGAGCAGACCAGGAACACCTAATCCAGTCGTGGCTTATCCGCCAGAACCACGGTTATGTGCCATGACCCACCTACTATCCTACATAAACACAACCAAAAATATTTGAGGGAGATGAAAAGCCTTGTGGGTCAGTCATAAAAAAGCTTATGGTCGGGTGACGAGCCAAACCATTGCGAGATGGCTCAAGCAGATGCTAAAAGCTGCTGGGATAAACACTGACATGTACAAATCTCATTCCACCAGGGCAGCATCCACATCGACGGCTAAAAGAATGGACTTGCCTATAGACCACATCCTGGCTACAGCAGGATGGTCGGGGGAAAGACCGTTCAGAAATTTTATAATAAGCCGTTGGCAAAACCTGTTTTATTTGCAGAAAATATTTTACAGACTGCAAATATTTAATTTAAGGCCAGGGGAGCAGTTTAATTCTTGTTGTTATTGTTAACAAATACCTTTGTGTTTTTCTACGAACAGATTCATTGGTTGATTACGATAACACACTTCCTACCTCAAGGACTTCGGCAGTGCGTGAAGTAATAACTGTTACACGGTTTGAAATCACAGAGCTTTGAAGTCTTCACGTAGTCACTCACGTGACTCCGAAGTAAAATAGTAAGATTAAACGAGAACTTACCAGTTTGAAGTTTGATCTGTATTTTATGAGGAGTTACGATGAGCGATTACGTGCCCTCCACTCCCACCCTCAATAATATGGGTCAAACTGATAAACTGATGTCTCCTTTTCTTTACTATGTTTACTTCAATAACTGTGTCTATCTGTGATTCCACACCGCTGCTTTGAAGTATGTCACGCATGCGTGCTGAGCGGGTTCTTCACGTAATCCCTCATCGTAACCCCTCATAAAATACAGATCAAACTTCAAACTGGTAAGTTCTCGTTTAATCTTACTATTATTTCTCAAGAGTGGCTGAATAATTTGGATTTGCATTCCTTGGATTTTAGAAGAATGAGGATTGGCCTGATTCAAAGATATAAGTCCTAAAGGAACTTGACCTGGTAGATGCTGAAACATTTCCACCTGCGGGGAAGTCATAAACAAGGAAATAGCAACAAAATAACATGACTCATGCTTTATTGTCAAATCATGTATGCAAAGTGGATTCATTTATTCCACTGATTGTCCCGTTCTTACAAATACTTTCCATGGCAACTTCTAAGGAAATGACTCGATGGACATGCTGAGATTTATGACCATGGTTGCAAGGTTATGTGATGTAATCTGTTGTCATGGAACGTCCCCATATGTAGGTATTGAAATTGACAAATTTAGTGAGATTGCATTTTTGAAAAGTGTGACTCTGCATTGTTCACATTCAATTGCTGTGAACAGAGTGAAACATAGGACCTCTGCTGTTGGTACTTTATCGGTTGTGCCCCAGTGTGGACCTTGAAATGGTCAATTGGTGCAATGCCTTAAAGTACCTATAGACCACATCCTGGCTACAGCAGGATGGTCGGGGGAAAGACCGTTCAGAAATTTTATAATAAGCCGTTGGCAAAACCTGTTTTATTTGCAGAAAATATTTTACAGACTGCAAATATTTAATTTAAGCCCAGGGGAGCAGTTTAATTCTTGTTGTTATTGTTAACAAATACCTTTGTGTTTTTCTACGAACAGATTCATTGGTTGATTACGATAACACACTTCCTACCTCAAGGACTTCGGCAGTGCGTGAAGTAATAACTGTTACACGGTTTGAAATCACAGAGCTTTGAAGTCTTCACGTAGTCACTCACGTGACTCCGAAGTAAAATAGTAAGATTAAACGAGAACTTACCAGTTTGAAGTTTGATCTGTATTTTATGAGGAGTTACGATGAGGGATTACGTGCCCTCCACTCCCACCCTCAATAATATGGGTCAAACTGATAAACTGATGTCTCCTTTTCTTTACTATGTTTACTTCAATAACTGTGTCTATCTGTGATTCCGCACCGCTGCTTTGAAGTATGCCACGCATGCGTGCTGAGCGGGTTCTTCACGTAATCCCTCATCGTAACCCCTCACAAAATACAGATCAAACTTCAAACTGGTAAGTTCTCGTTTAATCTTACTATTATTTCTCAAGAGTGGCTGAATAATTTGGATTTGCATTCCATGGATTTTAGAAGAATGAGGTTTTTAAAGTGTCAAATGCCCTTTAACATGCATAACACCATTGCATACACCTTTGAAGTTTGTAACAATCTCAGAGGCCAAAGATTCAATGGAATGGTCAGAGTAACCTCAAGTTGCAGATAATTGATGATCCCAATCAGTGATGGTGTTTCTCTCTCTGCTGTTATGCAAGCTGGATTGTTGAGATAAGGAATGGCAATATGGGGTCAAATCAATGTTGCCTGATTAACATCCATGACTGATAACAGGATCACTCTGCACGTTATAATTCTGATTAGTGTTCATAGCAACCTAACGAAGGTTGCACCTGGATCATTTCATTTCAGAAAATATACATGCAAACCATTTGCGATGTCCAAACACTTGGGTACCCATGATCTGTATTGTCTGCTGCTAAATTATTATATCTTGGATTAACTTCAATAATAAACACAAGGCTTGACTTCAAGAATTAGTTTTAAATATAAACTTAACAGCAAAAACCATCAACTATAAACCAAACTTGGTCAGATTTTGATTTGTAAAGAACTACCAATTTTTCTCTGAGCAACGAGTCCTGGGATATTTGATATCAAGTTTGACATAAATCATACTGTGACAAGTTAATGAGCAGGCAAAGCATTATGTCTGTTTTTCCTAATGCGTTAACTTCAGAAAATAATAATAAATTGGATGTTTTTCAAAAAATATTTAATCATGCTGTGTAGTAATTTAAAAAGAAAAAGTGTTGAGAGATGTACATAGGTAAACCTAAACAAATTTAGACATAAACTGCCAAATCAGTCATTTAATCGATAAATGGGCTCCATGATTCAGGATATTGCATGTAAAATGGTCACCAGCAAGATTAGTTTTGTACGATATTAGGTATGAAATGTACAATGAAAGCCAAATGATTAAATGCCTCAGAAAGGTGTCATATGCTTAGAAATTTTGCGATAATAAGTGGAGTAATAGATGAATAACTTTAGAACTCCCATAAATGGAAGAGTTGAACAAGGATTCAGGTATCAATCGCAGATCAGCGGATCAACTTACCTTAACGACATAAAAATGTAGATTTGTTAAGCGGAGGGAGGCATTTGGATCATCGTCCCTGACAGCTCCCTGAAAAGCCACAGCAGTCCTCTATCCCTGCTCCTTATCCATTAATAGAAAATTATTTTTATTTTTCCTCCCTTTTCAATTGCCCTTTAGAATCCCAACTCACTCTTCCCACTAAACCTGCAGGCAGTGAGTTCCTTATTATTACCTCTATCAATGTTACATTTGCTCCTTTTGCCCATCACCTTGAGCCAGTGTCACATGGTCCTCCCACCATCTCTTCCTGGAAGCAGCTTTCCTCCGTTTACCCCAAATGATACCTATTGTGACTTTGTGCATGTTCAGTTTCATCTCAACATACTTTGCTCCATGGAACTCCAGCTAATTTAGTCTAAAAGTGACTGAAACCCCTCATAGCCAGAGCAACGTGGTAAAGCTTGCAGCGCCGGAGACCCGGGTTCAATCCTGACTATGGACGCTGTCTGTACAGAGTGTGTACATTCTCCCCGTGATCGTGTGGGTTTTCTGCGAGATCTTCAGTTTTCTCCCACACTCTTACGACGTGCAGGTTTGCAAGTTCATTGGCTTGGTATGAGTGTAAATTGTCCCTATTGTGTGCAGGATAGTGTTAATGTGCGGGGATCGCTGGTCCGTGCGGACTTGGTGGGCTGTTTCTGCGCTGTATCTCTAAACAAAAGTAAACCTTTCATGTATTCTTGATAGGAACTTCAATTCTTTCTTAACCACAATGATTAGAATTGGATGTAATACCTCAGTCAAGGCATAACCTGGTGTTTCAAAGAGTTAACAAAAACTCACCGGGCATAATAACTCACTAGGGCATAATAAATGCTCGACCAGCCCCGACGTGGGGTACAATTTCCGGCGCGGGGGAACTGACATCTCCCCGATGTAGGAGCAATGTGTGATACATACAGGAACTAGCTGAGTATAATGAGAGCCTTTGCTGGATATGTTGGCATGAGCGAAGTTTGCCTGGAGAAATGTACTGGAAATTGAGGTGGGATCTTCATGAGGACTGACTAGTTCATACAAATTATTTTATGTTGGTAATATTAAACATATGACATGCCTTTTTGCATTTCCCATTGTATTTCAGTTTGCAGGCTGAATGATTTGAGAAACCTGCAAGATTAATTAAAATGCTTTCAGAAGGCACTGCAAATGAAATTAGCAGCTCAAGATTCTGTACTAATCTTTGCATTGAATCCTGTGACTATTGATGTATCTCAGGTATCAGTGCTGGCATTGCTCTTTGTGGTTTATATCAACGATTTGGATGAAAATGTAGAAGGCATTATCAGTAAGTTTGCAGATGACACTAAAGTGGGTGGTATCGTAGATAGTGAAAATGGCTATAAAAAATGACAGCAGGTCTCGAATTGAAACGTCACCCATTTCTTCTCTCCAGAGATGCAGCCTATCCCGCTGAGTTACCCCAGCATTGTGTGTCTATCCATAGTTATCAAGTTTGCTATTAGAGCTCCTTATTGAAGCATTGACTGCAACATTCATTAGCCAGCCTCTATTATCCACAAACAGCATGTCTATCAGTCATGAACAAAGAGCTTGCAGTGTATATTGCTAAATCCACCAGCAAATTGGCAAACTTTCCACATCTGCTACTGAGTTTGACTTCATGTAACACCCTGTTTCTTAATAGGCAAGACACTGGCATGTGAAATAAGTGAAATAAATATCTCAACAAAACTAAAACAGTTGTTGGTATAATTAGATATGTTGAAACATGAATAAAAAATATTACTCTTATTGTCTGTGTTGAAGATCATTTTGAATCCTTTCTGTTTCACTAATTTGGCAGGGAATCCTGAATGGCAATGAGATGATCAGCACAAATATTTCAAAAACACACGTTGAGCGCAAACTGAATGTGAATATGAATGGAAATTGGTATTATGCAAATAATGACACGATTCTGTGTGTACACCTGATGCTGGGTGAGGGCTATGCCCACTTGGATAGTGGGAGTGTCTAGTTTCACACCTCGTAAGGCACTCGTCAGGCCACATTTGGAGTACTGTGAGCAAATTTGTATCCCATATCTGAGAAAGGATGTGCTGGCTCTGGAGTGGGTCCAGAACAGGTTTTCAAGAATGATTCCAGGAATGAGTGGGTTAGCATACGATGTGCGCTTAACAGCACTGGGCCTCAACTCACTGGAGTTTAGAAGCTTGAGGGGCACCTAATTGAATAATGAAAGGCATAGATAGAGTGGATGTGGAAAGGATGTTTCCACTGGTGGGAGGGTCTAGGACCAGAGGTCAAAGCCTCAGAATTAAAGGGTGCTCATTTAGAAAGGAGGTGAGGAGGAACTTCTTTAGTCAGAGGGTCTGTGGAACTCATTGCCACATAGGGCTGTGATGGCCAAATCAGTGGATATTTTTTAAGGTAGAGATAGACAAATTCTTGATTAGAATGGGTGTCATAGGTTATGGGGAGAAGGCAGGAAAATGGTATTAGGAGGTGGAGATCAGCCATGATTGAATGGCGGAGTAGCCTCGATGGGGTCTACTCGATAGGAGTAGACTCCTATAATGCGGCCTTGTGCCAGAAATGATCACTTGTATGAGTGACTGATAAAATAATTTTGGGGGGAACTGAGAATGCTGTGCAAATTAATCCCCAGGCTGTAGTGCTCTCCGCAATCCGTCGTAACACATTCTATTTGAATAAGATGGAATAGTATAGGAAGGAACTATACTATTGATTGCATTGATAAAGTAATTTTCAGTGCATTTTCAGTGTGGCATTGATGGAAAAAATGGTTAGTTCCTCCAAAGGTGTTGACCTTTCGGCCAATTAATGTTTTGCCCATGCTAGGATGTTAGATTGTGGATGAGGCCAAAACTTTTGTGTGCTACTGAATGAGACTTCTGCACACAAGGCCTTTCCTTCATAATTATATCTAATATCCAAGGCAGGGAGACGGGATGGTGAGTGTGAGGGGGGGTTTGGGGAGAATTGTGGGCCAGTCAATGTCCAGGTGTATGGGAGAGAGCACATTGACTGGTTGCATTATGGCCTGGTTTGGCAATTTGAACGGCCAGGAACGGAGGTGAACGTTGCCCGGTCCATCATGGTTACTGACTCCCCACCATCGAAGGGATCTATAGGAGGCGCTTTATCATAAAGGCAGCCAGCATCATCAAGGAGCCACACCACCCGAGCCATGCTCTCATTTCATTCCTGTCATCGGGAAGAAGGGACAGGAGTCTGAAAAATGTAACATCCATGTTTAGGAGCAGCTGCTTTCCAACAACCATCAGAACACTGGACATTGCCAACTGCAACTGAACTCCAAACTGCGAACTGCTTAGGTTCTGCAGGGGACTTTGGGCTTTGTTTTCTTTTTGCACTATATTGTCTTTTTTATTTCTTGAACTTATTTTTGTTTGTTTATGATGTTATCTATTGAGCGCTGTGATTACAAAGCTGTCGTGCCGCTGCTACAACTAAGAATTTAATTGTTCCGATCTGGTAAATATGACAATGAAACACAATTGACCCTACATTCAATGTGTTGAGAATTCTGGACAAGGATTGATTGCCAAAGGTCAGTGCAGGTGGGTGGATTGGAGAACAGTGGTGGATGGAGAGAAAGATATAGGGAGCATAAAACAGCAGGTGGGAGCATGGACCAATAAATGGAAGGTGAGTGGAGAGACACACAGACTGTGTTAAAATAAGGTATCCACGTCAACATTTATCATTGCACTCATAGAAAAAGTCAATAGGTTTACAACTAACCATCCAAAGGATTACATATGGGAATTGATTCATAGAGTCACATAGCATGTGAATAGGCCCCTTGGCCAACGCCTATGCCAAGCAAGATGCCCCATCTTCACACTCCAGCACTTCGAGATCCCTCTGCTCTACAATACCTCGCAGGAGCCTGCCATTCGTTTGGGAATAACTCCATCCAAGACCACAAGAAATTGTAGAGAATTTTTGACAATGCCCAGACCATAACACAAACCCACCCTTCCATTGACTCCATTTACACCTCACGCTGCCTCGGCAAGGCCGCCAGCACAATCAAGGACAAGTCGCACTATGGCCAATCCCTCTTCTCCCCTCCCATCAGGCAAAATGTATAGAAGTGTGAAAATGCACACGTACAGATTCATGGACCGTTTCTTCCCAGCTGTTATCAGGCAACTGAATCAATCTACCAACAACTGGAGAGCACTCCTGAGCCACTATCTACCTCATCGGACTATCTTTGATTGGACTTTACTGGACTTTATCTTGCATTAAACGTTGTTACCTTTATCATATATCTGTGCACAATGGATGGCTCGATTGTAATCATGTATTGTCTTTCTGCTGACTGATTCTATTACCCACTCCTCTCCCCACTTGCCCAACTGATTAAGATCAAAAATACTATTCCTTTTCTCCAGAGATGCGGTCTGACCTGTTGAGTTACTCCAGCTGTTCATGTCTACCTGATAGTAAATGCAGCAATCCTGCTGCACCCCCAGCCCATTCTACTGCTGCACTTTTTGATTGCAGCATTATTTTTTAACACCATTTCATAGGATTATTATTTCATTATTTCAATATTGTTTTTGAATAGGAAATTATCCAGCGAATAAGTAATTAAACTAATACAGAACATTCTGGCTGATCTTTCAGTTTGAAATATCCAATTTTAAATCTGGTGATAAAAAATGAACCGAAACTCAAGTGTGGAATTCTGCAAGTGCAGTGCTTTGATAATGGTAACCTTAGTGTGTTAAACCAAAACCCAGATGTCCTATTCATCCTAGGAAGACACAAAATGCTGGAGTGGCTCAGCGGGACAGGCAGAATCTCTGGAGAGAAGGAATGGGTTACGTTTTGGGTCGAAACCCTCCTTCAGACTGATGTCAGGGGAGTGGGAGGGACAGAGCCAGAATGTAGTCAGAGACAGTAAGACTGGTGGGAGAACTGGTAAGGGGGAGGGGGTGGAGAGGGAGGAAGATGGAGACAGAGGGAATAAGACCTTCTCACTTATCCTTGGACATGATGTCTTTGTTCTTATCTTAACACCAACAAACACCATTGTGTCAGAGTTCCCATTTGCCTTTTCCCCTCCATGCTTATCTCCTTGTTCTCAAGGTAAAATAACAATTAACAACTTGGATCAAGTAATCTCCTTTAAAATCCCTGAGATTTACTAATATGGTTTGAAATTACAACTCGTACTTTAATTAAGTACCAAGTTCTATCAGTCCAGGCTACACTTCTGGAATTGTGACATACAATTTGCAGGTCTATGTAACTACAATTCATACAATTAATAATTGTATACATAGGCCAGCATATATTCCTTCACAATCATAACAACATGAAATTAGATTACGAGGGCCAGTGATTATGATAAGCATGTTTCTAAAACCTCTTCATTACCCTATACCCATGAACTATCCCATACACTGATGCCTCATTTTTAAATAGATAGCGGTTCCACTCTCGACCTAAGTCAATTATTTCTGTCCTGATATTCCTTACCTTTTGGCTATTTTTATTTCCTTCTCATTTTATTCTATAACTGCTGCCCGGTCATATCAACAATCATTTCCCCCTTCTTGGTTATTTTGATATTTTCCTTCTATTACATCTCATCTCTCTTATGACTATTATTGTTTTTGGGTTTTGTTTTGTGTGTATGTATATATATATATATCATACAAAAAATATATACGCGCAAAAAACCACCCAAAAAACAATAATAGTATATGCACACATACACACACACAAAAAACACACACATATATATATATCTATAATCTATATGTATGCATATGATCTATATGTATATACATATATACATATATAGTATAGTATGTATATATATATATATAATATATATATATATGTGTGTGTTCGTATGTATATAACCATATAACCATATAACCATATAACAATTACAGCACGGAAACAGGCCATCTCGACCCCTCTAGTCCGTGCCGAACACATAGTCTCCCCTAGTCCCATATACCTGCGCTCAGACCATAACCCTCCATTCCTTTCCCATCCATATAACTATCCAATTTATTTTTAAATGATAAAAACGAACCTGCCTCCACCACCTTCACTGGAAGCTCATTCCACACAGCTACCACTCTCTGAGTAAAGAAGTTCCCCCTCATGTTACCCCTAAACTTCAGTCCCTTAATTCTCAAGTCATGTCCCCTTGTTTGAATCTTCCCTACTCTCAGTGGGAAAAGCTTTTCCACGTCAACTCTGTCTATCCCTCTCATCATTTTAAAAACCTCTATCAAGTCCCCCCTTAACCTTCTGCGCTCCAAAGAATAAAGCCCTAACTTGTTCAACCTTTCTCTGTAACTTAGTTGCTGAAACCCAGGCAACATTCTAGTAAATCTCCTCTGTACTCTCTCTATTTTGTTGACATCCTTCCTATAATTAGGCGACCAAAATTGTACACCATACTCCAGAATTGGCCTCACCAATGCCTTGTACAATTTTAACATTACATCCCAACTTCTATACTCAATGCTCTGATTTATAAAGGCCAGCACACCAAAAGCTTTCTTTACCACCCTATCTACATGAGATTCCACTTTCATGGAACTGTGCACAGTTATTCCCAGATCCCTCTGTTCCCCTACATTCTTCAATTCCCTACCATTTACCATGTACGTCCTATTTTGATTTGTCCTGCCAAGATGTAGCACCTCACACTTATCAGCATTAAACTCCATCTGCCATCTTTCAGCCCACTCTTCCAACTGGCATAAATCTCTCTGTAGACTTTGAAACTCTACTTCATTTCCCGCAACCCCACCTATCTTAGTATCATCTGCATACTTACTAATCCAATTTACCACACCATCGTCCAGATCATTGATGTACATGACAAACAACAGTGGACCCAACACAGATCCCTGTGGCACCCCACTCGTCACTGGCCTCCAACCTGACAAACAACCATCCACCATTACTCTCTGGCATCTCCCATTCAGCCACTGTTGAATCCATCTTGCTACTCCACCATTAATACCCAACCATTGAACCTTCTTAACCAACCTTCCATGAGGAACCTTGTCAAAGGCCTTACTGAAGTCCATATACACAACATCCACTGCTTTACCCTCATCAATTTCCCGAGTAACATCTTCAAAAAATTCAAGAAGATTAGTTAAACATGACCTTCCAGGCACAAATCCATGTTGACTGTTCCTAATCAGACCCTGTTTATCCAGATGCTTATATATATTATCTCCAAGTATTCTTTCCATTAATTTGCCCACCACTGACGTCAAACTAATAGGTCTATAATTGCTAGGTTTACTCTTAGACCCCTTTTTAAACAATGGAACAACATGCGCAGTACGCCAATCCTCCGGCACTATTCCCGTTTCTAATGACATTTGAAATATTTCTGCCATAGCCCCTGCTATTTCTACACTAACTTCCCTCAATGTCCTAGGGAATATCCTGTCCGGACCTGGAGACTTATCCACTTTTATATTTCTCAAAAGTGTCAGTACTTCCTCTTCTTTGATCCTCATAGTTTCCATAGCTACTCTACTTGTTTCCCTTACCTCACATAATTCAATATCCTTCTCCTTGGTGAATACCGAAGAAAAGAAACTGTTCAATATCTCCCCCATCTCTTTTGGCTCTGCAGATAGTTGGCCACTCTGACTCTCTAATGGACCAATTTTATCCCTCGTTATCCTTTTGCTATTAATATAGCGGTAGAAACCCTTCGGATTTACTTTTACCTTACTTGCCAAAGCAACCTCATATCTTCTTTTAGCTTTTCTAATTTCTTTCTTAAGATTCTTTTTACATTCTTTATACTCCTCAAGCACCTCATTTACTCCATGCTGCCTATAACTATTGTAGATATCCCTCTTTTTCCGAACCAAGTGTCCAATTTCCCTTGAAAACCATGGCTCTTTACAATTTTTACGATTTCCTTTCAACCGAACAGGGACATAAAGATTCTGTACTCTTAAAATTTCACCTTTGAATGTACTCCATTTCTCTTCCACATCTTTCCCATAAAACAAACTGTCCCAATTTACTCCTTTTAAATCCTTTCGCATCTCCTCAAAGTTAGCCTTTCTCCAATCAAAAATCTCAACCCTAGGTCCAGTTTTGTCCTTCTCCATAATTATATTGAAACTAATGGTATTGTGATCACTGGACCAGAACTGTTCCCCAACGCATACCTCTGCCACCTGACCCATCTCATTTCCTAACAGGAGGTCCAGTACCGCCCCTTCTCTAGTAGGTACTTCTATGTATATACACACACTCAGCATGTTTTTTTCTTCTTTTTTTCTTTTCTTTGTTCTCTTTCTTTCTCACTTCTTTTCTCTCTCGTTATTATATTGTTTACAGTGTACTATGTTTACATATTCTGTTGTTCTGCTGCAAGTAAGAATTTCATTGTTTGAAGGGACCATTTAGTTCTTCTTATGTGACAACACCAAATGTTCTCCCCATGCCCATCACTTCACTTCAGAGTTATCGTTATCAATATCCTTTCCAATACTGTCGCCAACCCACCACTTCCCCTTCTGATTCTACCAAAGGATCAACAATGATCACCTTTTATACAGAATCAAAATGTAAATTCATGTGCCAACAAGAACCTTTGCCATCTGCAGTAAATGTTGAAATATTGTCTTTGAATAGGAACTGGCTCAAAACACAATTTCAAAGGACAAAGGACATTTATTGTCACATACACCAATTGCTGCCGTGAAATTTGAGTTACCATGCAGCACACAAATAAGATAAACACAACACTTTAGAATTTAACGTAAAGCATAAAAAACATCCCTCCACAGCTGAATCAGCGTTTCCCACTGTGAGGGAAGGCACCAAAGTTCAGTCCTCCTCCTCTGTTCATCTGTGGTCGGGGCCTATTGAGGCCTCCGCAGTCGCCGTAACGACAGCCCGATGTTTCAGGCCATCTTATGGCTCTCTTATAATCTCGCTCCTAAATTTGCATTACTGTTGGATTTACACTGTGTTTCATCTTGCTGCAAAAGTTTAAAATTGCATATAGATAAATATTTAATATATCCAGTGCATACTTTTCCCAATGATTAACAAAAAGTGAGTATTTTCTTCCTTCAACGCAATATCAACAACATCAGCTACCAAGACCATTGGCCGTACTTGGATATTGTGCTCAAAGGTTCTCTTGCACCATTCCTTACTCATCAAAGCTCTTCAGAATGTTATTCTCCATGACTAAGTGATTAATTAATTAATGGTTATTTGATTATCTTAATAATCAGGACACATCAGACATTATTATGTTCAGAACATTTTTAAGTATATGGTAACTTTTTAATGTACTAATCTGTATTAATCAAGAATTCCCGAAGGACCGTGCCTGATTCCATCCTCTTAAACCTTGCATGTGCTTTCTTATTCTTTTTGATGTAGATAATAAATGGAGGCGAATGGATTGCCGTTTAGCCCACCAGTGACTGGGAATGTTTTCAAAGATCTTCAAATATTGTTTACTCAAGTTCGAATGCCAAACATTTTGATGTCAGACCATAATTTACAATCATAACATTTACAGACTTACGACACAAGGTTGTTTCCAATAAAACAGTGAGGCTGAGAGTTCTCTCATACTGAGAATTAAGTTTCTCGCTGTGAAATTTAAGATGGACTTTAAAAAACCAGGCATTAGATTGACAAAATGGAGAGGCACAGCAGCCAATAAAAGGAAGGAAGGCTTAACAAAGCGGCCATGTTGGGAGAGAGGCCGGGTTGAGGTGAAGTTGCTGTATTTGAGTGCAAGGGCACCGCTGAGGCTATGGCTCAAGGAGCTTTGATGAGAGGTCTGAGCAAAGGCTAACCACAAATACAGTGTATTTCTCTGTGTAATTATTCCCTGGTCATGGTGTAATAGAGATGACAGATGGGACAATGGAATGCTGCTCCTGCCGGATGTTGGAAGTCAGGGGGATTTCCAGTGTCCATGAGGATGACAACTGCAGTACCTGTGTTCTACTGCAGCTCCTCACGGACTGTGTTAAGGTACCAGAGCTGCAGCTGGATGACCTCAAGATTATCTGGGGTTGTGAGAGGTGCCATAGATGGAGCTACAGTGAGGTGATCATGCCTAAGGTAAGGCAGGAAGAAGATGGGTGACCACCAGGGGGGTAGGAAGTTCCTACTAGGAACTCCATAAGTTTGGAATAGAGAGAAGGCTGGACTTTGACAAAGGTATTAAAATAGTCAGGTAAATTACATTATTAAATAGGAGCTGGGTAAGTCCATATCTGACACTTGGAAGTTGCTTCAAGGCCAGTTGATTGTGGACGTTACAGTGAGGAAGAGGGATAAGGATGGCAAAGGAAGTGAACCCTGGATGATCAAAGAGGATGTAAATTTGGTCAAAAACAGTGCAATTGGAAAATAATTTGATTGGGACTAAGAGAGGTGAGGGTCAGGTTGGGGGGTGATTGAAAGAGGGAAGAGAGAGAGCGGGCAATGGAGGGGGGGGAGAAAAAAGTGGAGAGAGTTTGGCGTCTTTCTGCGTTCGGCGTCTTTCTGCGTTCGGCGTCTTTCTGCGTTTGCCGTGTTTCTGCATTTTAGTTTGTCTTTTTGCGTTTTCGTTTGTCTTTTTGCGTTTACGTTTGTCTTTTTGCGTTTACGTTTGTCTTTTTGCGTTAGTGGTCATTTTGCGTTAGTCGTCTTTTTGCGTTTGCCTTTTTGCGTTTGCTTTTTACTTTTTGAGTTTGCGTTTGCGTTTGTCTTTTTGCGTTTGTCTTTTTGCGTCTGCCTTTTTGCGTCTGCCTTTTTGCGTCTGCCTTTTTGCGTCTGCCTTTTTGCATCTGTCTTTTTGCGTCTGTCTTTTTGCGTTTGACTTTTTGCGTTTGTCTTTTTGCGTTTGTCTTTTTGCGTTTGTCTTTTTGCGTTTGTCTTTTTGCGTTTGTCTTTTTGCGTTTGTCTTTTTGTGTTTGTCTTTTTGCGTTTGTCGTTTTGCGTTTGCGTTTGTCTTTTTGCGTTCGCCTTCTTTTTACATTCGCCGTCTTTTTGCATCCGCAGTCTTTTTGCATCCGTTGTCTATTTGCGTTCGTCGTCTTTTTGCGTTCTTTGTCCTTTAGCATTTGCCTGTGTCTTTTTGCATTTGTCTTTTTGCGTTCGTTGTCTTTTTGCGTCCGACGTCTTTTTGCCTTCGTCGCCTTTTTGCGTCCGTCGTCTTTTTATGTCTGTCGTCTTTTTGCCTCCGTCGTCTTTTTGCCTCCGTCGTCTTTTTGCCTTCGTCATCTTTTTGCGTCCGACGTCTTTTTGCCTCCATCGTCTTTATGTACATCGTCTTTTTGCGTTTGTCTTTTTGCGTTTGTCTTTTTGTGTTTGTCTTTTTGCGTTTGCGTTTGTCTTTTTGTGTTTACGTTTGTCTTTTTGCTTTTGAGGTTGTCTTTTTGTGTTTGCGTTTGTCTGTTTGCGTTTGCATTTGTCTTTTTGCGTTTAAGTTTGTCTTTTTGCATTTACGTTTGTCTTTTTGCATTTACGTTTGTCTTTTTGCATTTGAGGTTGTCTTTTTGTGTTTGCGTTTGTCTTTTTGCGTTTGCGTTTGTCTTTTTGCGGTTGCGTTTGTCTTTTTGCGTTTGCGTTTGTCTTTTTGCGTTTGCGTGTGTCTCTTTGCGTTAGTCGTCTTATTGCGTCCGTCGTCCTTTTGCGTCCATTGTCTTTTTGCGCCCGTCGTCTTTTTGCGCACGTCGTCTTTTTGCGCACGTCATCTTTTTGCATTCGTTGTCTTTATGCGTTCGTCATCTGTTAGCGTTTGCTTTAGTATTTTTGCGTTTGCATTTTTGCGTTTGTCTCTTTGCGTCCGTCGTCTTTTTGCATCTGTCATCTTTTTGCGTCCGTCGTCATTTCGAGTTCGTCATCTTTTTGCGTTCGTCATCTTTTAGCGTTTGCTTTTGTCTTTTTGCGTTTATCTTTTTGCGTTTGCGTTTGTGTTTTCATTTTGCATTTACGTGTGTCCTTTTGCGTCCGTCGTCTTTTTGCGTCCGTCGTCTTTTTGCGTCCGTTGTCTTTTTGCGTTTGTCTGTTTGCGTTCGCCGTCTTTTTGCGTTTGTCATCTTTCTGCTATCGTCGTCTTTCTGCTATCGTCGTCTTTCTGCTATCGTCGTCTTTCTGCGATTGTCGTCTTTCTGCATTTGTCGTCTTTCTGCGGTCGTCTTCTTTCTGCATTCGCCATCTTTTTGCGTCCGTCGTCTTTTTGCGTTTGTCGTCTTTTTGCGTTTGTCGTCTTTTTGCGTTCTTTGTCCTTTGGCGTTTGCCTTTGTCTTTTTGCATTTGTTCTTTTTGCCTTCGTCATCTTTTTGCGTCCGACGTCTTTTTGCCTCCATCGTCTTTATGTACATCGTCTTTTTGCGTTTGTCTTTTTGCGTTTGTCTTTTTGCGTTTGTCTTTTTGCGTTTGTCATTTTGCGTTTGTCTTTTTGTGTTTGTCTTTTTGTGTTTGTCTTTTTGCGTTTGCGTTTGTCTTTTTGTGTTTACGTTTGTCTTTTTGCTTTTGAGGTTGTCTTTTTGTGTTTGCGTTTGTCTGTTTGCGTTTGGATTTGTCTTTTTGCGCTTACGTTTGTCTTTTTGCATTTACGTTTGTCTTTTTGCATTTACGTTTGTCTTTTTGCATTTGAGGTTGTCTTTTTGTGTTTGCGTTTGTCTTTTTGCGTTTGCGTTTGTCTTTTTGCGTTTGCGTGTGTCTCTTTGCGTTAGTCGTCTTATTGCGTCCGTTGTCCTTTTGCGTCCATTGTCTTTTTGCGCCCGTCGTCTTTTTGCGCACGTCATCTTTTTGCGTTCGTTGTCTTTATGCGTTCGTCATCTGTTAGCGTTTGCTTTAGTATTTTTGCGTTTGCTTTAGTATTTTTGCGTTTGCATTTTTGTGTTTGTCTCTTTGCGTCCGTCGTCTTTTTGCGTCCGTCATCTTTTTGCGTCCGTCGTCATTTCGAGTTCGTCATCTTTTTGCGTTCGTCATCTTTCAGCGTTTGCTTTTGTCTTTTTGCGTTTGTCTTTTTGCGTTTGCGTTTGTGTTTTCATTTTGCATTTACGTGTGTCCTTTTGCGTTCGTCGTCTTTTTGCGTCCGTCGTCTTTTTGCGTCCGTCGTCTTTTTGCGTTTGTCTTTTTGCGTTTGTGTTTTTGTGTTTTTGCGTTCGTCGTCTTTTTGCGTTTGTCATCTTTCTGCTATCGTCGTCTTTCTGCTATCGTCGCCTTTCTGCTATCGTCGTCTTTCTACGATTGTCGTCTTTCTGCGTTCGTCTTCTTTCTGCATTCGCCATCTTTTTGCGTTCGTCGTCTGTTTGCGTTCGTCGTCTTTTTGCGTTTGTCATCTTTCTGCTATCGTCGTCTTTCTGCGAATGTCGTCTTTCTGCATTTGTCGTCTTTCTGCGGTCGTCTTCTTTCTGCAGTCGCCATCTTTTTGCGTTTGTCGTCTTTTTGCTTTTTTCGTCTTTTTGCGTTCGTCGTCTTTTTGCGTTCATCGACTTTTTGCGTCCGTCGTCTTTTTGCGTCCGTAACCTTTTTATGTCCGTCGCCTTTTTGGCTCCGTCGTCTTTTTGTGACCATCGTCTTTATGCGCACGTCGTCTTTTTGCGTTTGTCGTTTTGGGTTTGCGTTTGTCTTTTTGCGTTCGCCTTCTTTTTACATTCGCCGTCTTTTTGCATCCGCCGTCTTTTTGCATCCGTCGTCTATTTGCGTTCGTCGTCTTTTTGCGTTCTTTGTCCTTTAGCATTTGCCTGTGTCTTTTTGCGTTTGTCTTTTTGCGTTCGTTGTCTTTTTGCGTCCGACGTCTTTTTGCCTTCGTCGCCTTTTTACGTCCGTCGTCTTTTTACGTCCGTCGTCTTTTTGCCTCCGTCGTCTTTTTGCCTCCGTCGTCTTTTTGCCTTCGTCATCTTTTTGCGTCCGACGTCTTTTTGCCTCCATCGTCTTTTTGTACATCGTCTTTTTGTACATCGTCTTTTTGCGTTTGTCTTTTTGCGTTTGTCTTTTTGCGTTTGCGTTTGTCTTTTTGCGTTTGCGTTTGTCTTTTTGCGTTTGCGTTTGTCTTTTTGCGTTTGCGTTTGTCTTTTTGCGTGTGTCTTTTTGCGTACGTCTTTTTGCGTACGTCGTCCTTTTGCGTTTGTCTTTTTGCGTTTGCGTTTGTCTTTTTGCGTTTGCGTTTGCGTTTGCGTTTGTCTTTTTGTGTCAGTCGTCTTTTTGCATCCATCATCTTTTTGCGTCTGTCGTCTTTTTGCGTTCGTCATCTTAATTTATGTCGTCTTTATATACGTCGTCTTTATGTACGTCGTCTTTTTACGTTTGTCTTTTTGCCTTTGCGAGCTCCTTTTTGCGCCCGTCGTCTATGTGCGCTCGTCGTCTATGTGCGCTCGTCGTCTTTTTGCGCCCGTCATCTTTTTGCGCCGTCATCTTTTTGCGCCCATCGTCTTTTTGCGTTCGTCGTCTGTTAGGCTTTCCTTTTGTCTTTTTGCGTTTGTCTTTTTGCGTTTGCATTTGCGTTTGCGTTTTCGTTTTCCTTTTGCGTTTGCGTTTTCCTTTTGTATTTGCATTTGTCTTTGTCTTTGTCATTTTGCGTTTGCGTTTGTCTTTTTGCATTTGCGTGTGTCTTTTTGCGTCCATCGCCTTTTTGCGTCCATCGCCTTTTTGCGTCCGTCGCCGTTTTGCGTCCGTCGCCTTTTTGCGTCCGTCGCCTTTTTTGCGTCCTTCGCCTTTTTGCGTCCTTCGCCTTTTTGCGGCCGTCGACTTTTTGCGTCCGTCATCTTTTTGCGTTTGTCTTTTTGCGTTCGTCGTCTTTTTGCGTTTGTCATCTTTCTGCTATCGTCGTCTTTCTGCTATTGTCGTCTTTTTGCCTCCGTCGTCTTTTTGCCTCCATCGTCTTTAGGTACATCGTCTTTTTGCGTTTGTCTTTTTGCGTTTGCGTTTGTCTTTTTGCGTTTGCGTTTGTCTTTTTTGCGTTTGCGTTTGTCTTTTTGCGTTTGCGTTTGTCTTTTTGCGTGTGTCTTTTTGCGTACGTCGTCTTTTTGCGTTTGTCTTTTTACGTTTGCGTTTGTCTTTTTGCGTTTGCGTTTGCGTTTGCCTGTGTCTTTTTGTGTCTGTCGTCTTTTTGCATCCATCGTCTTTTTGCGTCCGTCGTCTTTTTGCGATCGTCTTCTTTATGTACGTCGTCTTTATGTACGTCGTCTTTATGTACGTCGTCTTTATGTACGTCGTCTTTATGTACGTCGTCTTTATGTACGTCGTCTTTATGTACGTCGTCTTTATGTACGTCGTCTTTATGTACGTCGTCTTTATGTACGTCGTCTTTATGTACGTCGTCTTTATGTACGTCGTCTTTATGTACGTCGTCTTTATGTACGTCGTCTTTATGTACGTCGTCTTTATGTACGTCGTCTTTTGCGTTTGTCTTTTTGCCTTTGCAAGCGCCTTTTTGCGCCCGTCGTCTATGTGCGCCCGTCGTCTTTTTGCGCCCGTCATCTTTTTGCGCCCGTCGTCTTTTTGCGCCCGTCGTCTTTTTGCGTTCGTCGTCTGTTAGCCTTTCCTTTTGTCTTTTTGCGTTTGTCTTTTTGCGTTTGCATTTGCGTTTGCGTTTTCGTTTTCCTTTTGCGTTTGCGTTTTCCTTTTGTATTTGCGTTTGTCTTTGTCTTTGTCTTTTTGCGTTTGCGTTTGTCTTTTTGCATTTGCGTGTGTCTTTTTGCGTCCATCGCCTTTTGCGTCCGTCGCCTTTTTGCGTCCGTCGCCTTTTTGCGATCGTCATCTTAATTTATGTCGTCTTTATATACGTCGTCTTTATGTACGTCGTCTTTTTACGTTTGTCTTTTTGCCTTTGCGAGCTCCTTTTTGCGTCCGTCGCCTTTTTGCGATCGTCATCTTAATTTATGTCGTCTTTATATACGTCGTCTTTATGTACGTCGTCTTTTTACGTTTGTCTTTTTGCCTTTGCGAGCTCCTTTTTGCGCCCGTCGTCTATGTGCGCTCGTCGTCTTTTTGCGCCCGTCATCTTTTTGCGCCCGTCATCTTTTTGCGCCCGTCATCTTTTTGCGCCCGTCGTCTTTTTGCGTTCGTCGTCTGTTAGGCTTTCCTTTTGTCTTTTTGCGTTTGTCTTTTTGCGTTTGCATTTGCGTTTGCGTTTTCGTTTTCCTTTTGCGTTTGCGTTTTCCTTTTGTATTTGCATTTGTCTTTGTCTTTGTCTTTGTCTTTTTGCGTTTGCATTTGTCTTTTTGCATTTGCGTGTGTCTTTTTGCGTCCATCGCCTTTTTGCGTCCATCGCCTTTTTGCGTCCGTCGCCTTTTTGCGTCCGTCGCCTTTTTGCGTCCGTCGCCTTTTTTGCGTCCTTCGCCTTTTTGCGTCCTTCGCCTTTTTGCGGCCGTCGACTTTTTGCGTCCGTCGTCTTTTTGCGTTTGTCTTTTTGCGTTCGTCGTCTTTTTGCGTTTGTCATCTTTCTGCTATCGTCGTCTTTCTGCTATTGTCGTCTTTTTGCCTCCGTCGTCTTTTTGCCTCCATCGTCTTTATGTACATCGTCTTTTTGCGTTTGTCTTTTTGCGTTTGCGTTTGTCTTTTTGCGTTTGCGTTTGTCTTTTTGCGTTTGCGTTTGTCTTTTTGCGTTTGCGTTTGTCTTTTTGCGTGTGTCTTTTTGCGTACGTCGTCTTTTTGCGTTTGTCTTTTTGCGTTTGCGTTTGTCTTTTTGCGTTTGCGTTTGCGTTTGCCTGTGTCTTTTTGTGTCTGTCGTCTTTTTGCATCCATCGACTTTTTGCGTCCGTCGTCTTCTTTATGTACGTCGTCTTTATGTACGTCGTCTTTATGTACGTCGTCTTTATGTACGTCGTCTTTATGTACGTCGTCTTTATGTACGTCGTCTTTATGTACGTCGTCTTTATGTACGTCGTCTTTATGTACGTCGTCTTTATGTACGTCGTCTTTATGTACGTCGTCTTTATGTACGTCGTCTTTTTGCGTTTGTCTTTTTGCCTTTGCAAGCGCCTTTTTGCGCCCGTTGTCTATGTGCGCCCGTCGTCTTTTTGCGCCCGTCATCTTTTTGCGCCCGTCGTCTTTTTGCGCCCGTCGTCTTTTTGCGTTCGTCGTCTGTTAGCCTTTCCTTTTGTCTTTTTGCGTTTGTCTTTTTGCGTTTGCATTTGCGTTTGCGTTTTCGTTTTCCTTTTGCGTTTGCGTTTTCCTTTTGTATTTGCGTTTGTCTTTGTCTTTGTCTTTTTGCGTTTGCGTTTGTCTTTTTGCATTTGCGTGTGTCTTTTTGCGTCCATCGCCTTTTTGCGTCCGTCGCCTTTTTGCGTCCGTCGCCTTTTTGCGTCCGTCGCCTTTTTGCGTCCTTCGCCTTTTGGCGTCCTTCACCTTTTTGCGGCCGTCGACTTTTTGCGTCCGTCATCTTTTTGCTTTTGTCTTTTTGCGTTCGTCGTCTTTTTGCGTTTGTCGTCTTTCTGCTATCGTCGTCTTTCTGCTATCGTCGTCTTTCTGCTATCGTCGTCTTTCTGCTATCGTCGTCTTTCTACAATTGTCGTCTTTCTGCGTTCGTCTTCTTTCTGCATTCGCCATCTTTTTGCGTTCGTCGTCTGTTTGCGTTCGTCGTCTTTTTGCGTTTGTCATCTTTCTGCTATCGTCGTCTTTCTGCGATTGTCGTCTTTCTGCATTTGTCGTCTTTCTGCGGTCGTCTTCTTTCTGCATTCGCCATCTTTTTGCGTCCGTCGTCTTTTTGCGTTTGTCGTCTTTTTGCGTTTGTCGTCTTTTTGCGTTCTTTGTCCTTTGGCGTTTGCCTTTGTCTTTTTGCATTTGTTCTTTTGCGTTCGTCGTCTTTTTGTGTTCGTCGTCTTTTTGCTTTTTTCGTCTTTTTGCGCCCGTCGTCTTTTTGCGTTCGTCGTCTGTTAGCCTTTCCTTTTGTCTTTTTGCGTTTGACTTTTTGCTTTTGCATTTGCGTTTGCGTTTTCGTTTTCCTTTTGCGTTTACGTTTTCCTTTTGTATTTGCGTTTCTCTTTGTCTTTGTCTTTGTCTTTGTCTTTTTGCGTTTGTCTTTTTGCATTTGTGTGTGTCTTTTTGCGTCCATCGCCTTTTTGCGTCCGTCGCCTTTTTGCGTCCGTCGCCTTTTTGCGTCCTTCGCCTTTTTGCGTCCTTCGCCTTTTTGCGGCCGTCGACTTTTTGCAGACGTCGACTTTTTGCGGCCGTCGTCTTTTTGCGCCCGTCGCCTTTTTGCGTCAGTCATCTTTTTGCGCCCGTCGTCTTTTTGCCCCGTCGTCTTTTTGCGTCCGTCGCCTTTTCGCGTCCTTCGCCTTTTCGCGTCCTTCGCCTTTTCGCGTCCGTCGCCTTTTCGCGTCCGTCGCCTTTTCGCGTCCGTCGCCTTTTCGTGTCCGTCGCCTTTTCGCGTCCGTCGCCTTCTTGCGTCCGTCGCCTTCTTGCGTCCGTCGCCTTCTTGCGGACGTCGCCTTGTTACGGCCGTCGTCTTTTTGCGCCCGGCGCCTTTTTGTGTCCGTCGTCTATTTGTGCCCGTCGCCTTTTTGCGTCCGTCGCCTTTTTGCGTCCGTCGCCTTTTCGCGTCCGTCGCCTTTTCGTGTCCGTCGCCTTTTCGTGTCCGTCGCCTTTTCGCGTCCGTCGCCTTCTTGCGTCCGTCGCCTTCTTGCGTCCGTCGCCTTCTTGCGGACGTCGCCTTGTTACGGCCGTCGTCTTTTTGCGCCCGGCGCCTTTTTGTGTCCGTCGTCTATTTGTGCCCGTCGCCTTTTTACGTCCGTCGCCTTTTTGCGTCCGTCGCCTTTTTGCGTCCGTCGTCTTTTTGCGACCGTCGTCTTTTTGCTTCCGTCGTCTTGTTGCGCCCGTCGTCTTTTTGCGCCCGTTGTCTTTTTGCGTTCGTCGTCTGTTAGCCTTTCCTTTTGTCTTTTTGTGTTTGTCTTTTTGCGTTTGCATTTGCGTTTGCGTTTTCATTTTCCTTTTTCGTTTGCGTTTTCCTTTTGTATTTGCGTTTGTCTTTGTCTTTGTCTTTTTGCGTTTGCGTTTGTCTTTTTGCATTTGCATGTGTCTTTTTGCGTCCATCGCCTTTTTGCATCCGTCTCCTTTTTGCGTCCTTCGCCTTTTTGCGTCCTTCGCCTTTTTGCGTCCTTCGCCTTTTTGCAGCCTTCGACTTTTCGCGGACGTCGACTTTTTGCGGCCGTCGTCTTTTTGCGCCCGTCGCCTTTTTGCGTCAGTCGTCTTTGTGCGCCCGTCGTCTTTTTGCCCCGTCGTCTTTTTGCGTCCGTCACCTTTTTGTGTCCTTCGCCTTTTTGCGTCCGTCGCCTTTGTGCGTCCGTCGCCTTCTTGCGTCCGTCGCCTTCTTGCATCCGTCGGCTTTTTACGGCCGTCGTCTTTTTGCGCCCGGCGCCTTTTTGCGCCCGGCAGCTTTTTGCGTCCGTCGTCTATTTGTGCCCGTCGTCTTTTTGCGCCCGTCGTCAATTTGCGTTTGTGTTTGTCTTTTTGCGTCCGTCGTCTTTTTGCGTCCGTCGTCTTTATATACGTCGTCTTTGTGCGTGTGTCTTTTTGCGTTTGCGAGTGTATTTTTGCATTAGTCGCCTCTTTGCGTCCGTCGTCTTTTTGCGTCCGTCGTCTTTTTGCGTCCGTCGTCTTTTTGCGTCCGTCGGCTTTTTGCGTCCGTCGGCTTTTTGCGTCCGTCGCCTTTTTGCGTCCGTCGTCTTTTTGCGTCCGTCGTCTTTTTGCGTCCGTCGTCTTTTTGCGTCCGTCGTCTTTTTGCGTCCGTCGACTTTTTGCGTCCGTCGTCTTTTTGCGTCCGTCGTCTTTATCGGCCGTCGTCTTTTTGCGTCCGTCGTCTTTTTGCGTCCGTCGTCTTTTTGCGTCCGTCGTCTTTTTGCGTCCGTCGTCTTTTTGCGTTTGCGTTTGTCTTTTTGCGTTTGCGTTTGTCTTTTTGCATTTGCGTTTGTCTTTTTGCATTTGCGTTTGTCTTTTTGCATTTGCGTGTGTACCGAAATGGAAAAGATGTCTGTGATTCTGCGTCTGGTTTCGGCGTAGCAATGAATCAAAGGAAGAAAGGCGGCCGGCAGCAGGGGGGGGAGGGGGAGAGGGGGAGAGGGAGGGAGAGAGGGGGAGAGGGAGAGGGAGAAGGATTTGATTGAAAAATGAGTACATAAACACGACAAAATGTAATCAGGAGTGGATACTTTGAAAGAAAAGTGAAATCTCTACCGAAATGGAAAAGATCTCGGCGATTCTGAATCTGGTGTCAGACGGATGCCGGCAGGCACACAGTTTTATATATTAACTAGACCAAGTGCAGACCCGTTGGGTCTGTTTCCCCAACGGCGTTTGCGGGGGGGGGGGTCAGCAGCATCACACTCAAATTAACCAACCCCCAAACACACAGGTGGGGGGAGGGGGGTGAGAAGAGGGGAGGGAAGGAGGGGAGAGGAGGAGGAGGAGGAGGAGGAAACATGACAGATTTGGGAGGGAAAGGAGCAGCTGGGTAGGGGTGTGAGAGTTGGATGGGAGAGAGATGTGGGTGGTGGGATGAGGAGGGAGGGAGGGTTAGAGGTGGTGTAGCGAGGTGAGCGTGGGGGGCGTCTGCGGCTAGTTGTTATGTGCAGCAGGACCAGGTGTCGGAGGGGGCGGGTGGAGACAGTGCATGGGTGTGGGTAGGATCGGTGGGGGGTTTGGGAGAGAGGGATGGGTGGAGGGTAGGGTTGAGAAGAGGGAAACATAGAAACATAGAAATTAAGTGCAGGAGTAGGCCATTCGGTCCTTCGAGCCTGCACCACCATTCAATATGATCATGGCTGATCATCCAACTCAGTATCCTGTACATGCCTTCTCTCCATACCCCCTGATCCCTTTAGCCACACGTGCCACATCTAACTCCCTCTTAAATATAGCCAATGAACTGGCCTCAACTACCTTCTGTGGCAGAGAATTCCAGAGATTCACTACTCTGTGTGAAAAGTGTTTTTCTCATCTCCTAAAGGATTTCCCCCTTATCTTTAAACTGTGACCCCTTGTTCTGGACTTCCCCAACATCTGGAACAATCTTCCTGCATCTAACCTGTCCAACCCCTTAAGAATTTTGTACGTTTCTATAAGATACCCCCTCAATCTTCTAAAATCTAGCGAGTACAGGCCAAGTCTATCCAGTCTTTATTCATATGAAAGTCCTGACATCCCAGTAATCAGTCTGGTGAACCTTCTCTGTACTCCCTCTATGGCAAGAATGCCTTTGAGCATTGGGCATTGTGACATCACACAATGGGACGTTTACCATGGGCTGGGGCTCCTGCAAAGGCATATGTAAATGAATCCATTCCGATTGGACATATGTGAGCATCGGGCATTGTGACATCACACAATGGAATGTTCACCAGGGGCTGGGGCTGGGGCTGATTCTATGGGTGTGAAGCCAGTTTTTTTTTCAAATATGGGGAGGGTGGGGGGGGGAGAAGGATTTGATTAAAATGTGTACATCAACACGACAAAATGTAATCAGGAGTGGATACTTAGAAAGAAAAGTGAAATCTCTACCGAAATGGAAAATATCTCGGCGATTCTGCATCTGGTTTCGGCGTAGCAAGGAATCAAAGAAAGAAAGGCGTCCGGCAACCGGCCGCCGGATGCCGGTCGCCGGCAGACACACACAGTTTTATATATTAACTAGACCAAGTGCAGACCCATTGGGTCTGTTTCCCCAACGGCGTATGTGGGGGGGGGGGGGTGCGGCATCACACTTACATTAACCACCTCCCAAA